>NC_069501.1:475516280-475816280 GCF_027579735.1 Bombina bombina
GGTTTATGTATAACACAGGGTTACATTCTAAAAGTAAATTATAGGGACAATCTCAACCACCCCTGTTTTCCTGTCATACGGGTCAATATTCATATACAGATGCCCCTCGTTTTACAACGGTTCAATTTACACCGTTTTAGAATAACAACCTTTTTTCCAGTCATGTGACTGCTATTGAAAAGCATTGAGAAGCAGTGCATTTATTAAAATAGCCAGTAGGTGGAGCTGTCCGCTTGTGTTGCAGCAAAGCCAAGCAAGCTGAAATTAATCAGTTTAACCAGACCTGAGCTATCGAGCAGATTTCAAAGGAACAAGATCTTCCTGTTTATAAATCAGTCCAGATTGGAATGCATAAAAAGAACTGTTTGCAGAAAAATGCAAGTGAAGTCTGTGTTGTGTGATTATTGTATTAGGTTTATAATGTTATTTAGCAAATGTTTTGTTCATTTAGCTTAGTTTAATTATATATTCTGTGTTGTGTGATTATTTTATTAGGTTTATAATGCTGTTTAGCATTTAAAGTCTTCATTTCAAAGCTTTAAAAATAATGTATTAGGTGTTACTTATGACAATTTTGAGAGGGGCCTGGAACGTATCTCCCTCACTTCCCATTGACTTATATTATAAACTGGGTTTCAATTTACAACGGTTTCGAGTTACTACCATTCCTTCTGGAACCTAACCCTGACGTAAACTGAGGGCTACCTGTATATAATAACACTTTTCTTCTGTGTTTCTGCTCCTCCTATGTTTTTTTTTGTTGTTGTTTTTTTGTCACTCTTCCTTCCTCTCTGTAACTTTTTTCTTTCTCTTTTCCCTTTACCCTATCACAATTTGACACCCTTTGCTTCTTTTTTATTTGTTTATCATTTCATTCATAGTGTCACAAAGAAGACAATCACGTTATAATGTGGTGAAAAGTGACAATTTGTGAAAGTAAAGCTCAGGAGTGTTCATGAACAACCTGAAAAAAATAAAAAAGCAAATAAAATGTAAATAAAAACAAAAACAAACCTCTTATTGCCAACTTGAAGAAAACTAAGAATACTAACCTATACTTTGTATAGGTTTAGGCTCCACTAAAGACACTTTCACAAACCATCTCATTTAAAGGGACATTCCAGCCAAAATTGGAATCCACATGGGTGCATTTCGATATTGAACAGAAGCATTTTTGTAATATACATGCATTAGCAAAAATGCTTCTAATAAAAGCTATAGCTGTTTCAAAAGTGTATTTATGCACTAGACATGTGCGTTTCGTTCCGAATTTAAATTCGGACGAATTTGTCCAATTCGGAGATTCGGATCGATTCGAATTTCCGAATTACCGTAGCACCGAATCTAATGAATAAATCCGAATTAGTTCGGATTTATTCGTAACATTCGGATTGCCATGGACTAATCACAATTACACTAGTATTGTACTGTATATTAGGTTATATCACTCTGCTATGGGTTACACCTAATATTACAGTACATAATACTAGTCTAATACACAGCACATCCCACCTAACACATACCGAACTTCCGAATTTACGAATCGAATCCGAACCGAATACATCCAAATTTATTTGAATCCGAATTAATCCGAACGAATCCGAAACAAATGTATCTGAATTCGAATCGATCTGAAAATAAAATTCTAAAACATCCGAATCGATCCGAAACAAAACTATTTTTTTCGCCGCGCACAAGTCTACCGTGCACCAGCATTTGAAACACAGCACTTGCTTAGAGAGCCTAAGGTGCTTGTAACATCTTGTAATGACTCAATTTGTTTATTGCGACATGAGACAAGCCACACTGGTGCTCTGAACAGCTGCAGTATTTAAAATGCTGTTGCACTTAGAATATCTAGCTATGCTTCGCGTGCACATGCAGAGAAAAATGTGAACACTAATACAGTTATAACTTTCACTAGAAACTTTTTTGCTAATACATGTATGTTGCAAATATGTTTCTATGCAAAGATGTAATTAATCTATGTGCATGTAAATTTTGACCGGAATGTCTCTTTAAGGTACAATGCCTGAAAAAGCAGCTATAATATATCTGTATTTTGTAATCTATAAAGATAGGTACTATTGTCACCCTTATATACACAGGAATGCACTTAAAGGGGCAGTAAACCTACAAAGTAATGTTTTATAATTCTGCACATAGTGCAGAATTATATAACATTAGCTGAGCGCCAACTTTATATAACAAAGTATTACAGAGCTATTTTATTACGAAGTTCAGTTTTGCAGAACGCCGCTTCTGGTTCTACTAAGCGGGTCTGTTTTTTTCTAAGCACACCGCGGACACGCTGTCTGGTCACAGCATGCCCGATCGCGCCATTAAACTGAATGTAGCTCGCTTCTGGTCTGGTGGCAGGAACGAGCTGCATTCAGTTTCATAGCGCAATCGGGTGCGCTGTGACCAGACAGCGTGCCCGCAATGTGCTTAGAAATAAACAGACCCGCTCAGTAGAGCCAGGGGCGGCGTTCTGCAAAACTGAACTTTGTAATAAAATAGCTCTGTAATACTTTGTTGTATAAAGTTGGCGCTCAGCTAATGCACTATGGGCAGAATTATACAACATTATTTTGTAGGTTTACTGCCCCTTTAAGTATAAAATACAGAGGTTGAAGAGACACTAATGGGAAAATATAAAGCTTTAATTAATTCAAACTATAGTCACTTGATAACTATTTGCCCGATTATCTAAAGCTCTCTGGACTGGTGAGATTATATAAGAATGCTCGCCAGTCCTTCCATTTCCCTTGTGGAATAACCTAAAAATAGTTTTTACCCTGGAAACAGGGTGTTTTGCTAAGGGGCGTATACTGCATTTTCTTATGGGAGCGAGATGTATATTACAAAGTGCACAATTAAAATCGTAATTTAAAACTCTTACAAAACTAATAATTTCAACCATTCACACAAAATTACACAGGAAAAATTGTATTGTTTAGGTGCATCAAAATTTATAACATTGTTGTTAACCAAAAATGTTATTTTATCAAAAACGTAAAATTTGTATGTAAATTATGCAAGAATAAATCAAATTAAATATGCACTACGTAAATTGTAATTTAAGTACACTGGATGTGCAAAATCACATAGAAATTTGTAGTTATAAGGTAAAAAATACAAAGCGTAATTGTTGTTTTATCGTAAAATGGACAGAACATGGTCGTTCCATGAGCGTGTATGAAATTTTCTCTCAGAACCCAGCATAATTATCTAAACATATCGGCCTAACAGATCTCACTGTTTTTTCTTGCAAACTAAAGGTGGCAATTTTGTGATAAAATACGCAAAATTCTTAATACCCTAATAGAAAAATACATGCATACGAAAATAGAGGCGATTGTAAGATGCTATACGCAGAAAGCAGCGCAATGTGTTTATTTTTTGTATGTATGATTTAATTTTTAATTCCACCTCCTGCTCACTGCTAACTTCGCCCTACATAATGTATTGTCCCTTTCCATTACTTTCTATAGGAGACATCTCACCACTCACAGGCAAATGCCCTATTTTTAAGATAATTCCATGAGGTCAGCCTCTGTGAGGGTCGGCATGAAAACCTACACCACCTGTGAGCACCCAACACCCTTGTGGCCCTCACCCTACTCATGAAACTGTCACTTCACCCTTAAGGTACCCATGATTATGGATAGGACCCTCGCTTTACCAATGAAGTCTTCTGTGTACAATCACCCAACAAAACCTCATACAGCATCCATGCCCCAAGTTCCTTTGAGAAATGCTGTACCCCTGACTGCCACTTTCAGAATACACCAACCAATTGTAAACAATACACCACTATCACAATGACCCAATAGGAAACGACACTCATAGGACCCTCACCCTACTCATGAAATGTTCACCTCACACCCAAGGGACCCTCTCTTTACCCATGAGGACCACCCATGCATGGACCATCATCCAAAAATATATATATATATATATATATTATTTTTTTTCGCAGACATCATTTAGGTTTCCATTATGGGGCCGATTTATCATGCCCCGTATGCATCTTAATGCAGCTGTTTTCACACAAGCCTTCAGGCTCGCCTGAAACAAGATTTAAGAAGCAGAGGTCTTAAGACCTCTGAGGCGGCGGACAGCAATCAACCCGATCGGATACGATCGGGTTGATTGACACCCCCTGCTAGCGGCTGATTGGCCCGCGAATCTTCAGGGGGCGGCATTGCACAAGCATTTCACTAGAAATGCTTGTGCAATGATAAATGCAGACAGCGCACATTGTTAAATTGGCCCCTATGTGTTTAAATAAACAATACAACTATTTATAATAGTCCAAATCCTAAATATTGAAGATTCACAGAGTAGCACAGTTTTATTTTGTTACAACTGGTTGTAATCATTTTTTAATGAATATCTAAGCAGAGATGTGTTTAAAATTTACAGCTGTCACAGAATCGTGTTCAAAGTCTGGATCGATAATATTTGAGCAATTTGTATGTTTTCACCATATTTGCTACTTTCATGGCATTCCCTGTGAAGCTAATCTCAATACTTGTCTTTCAGACTTGGACGAGTGTGCGGAAGGGAATGGTGGATGCCAACAAACGTGTGTAAACATGATGGGGAGCTACGAGTGCCGCTGCCGTGAGGGGTTCTTTCTCAGTGACAACCAGCACACCTGCATCCAGCGGCCAGAAGGTGTGCAAAGGTGGAATCTTTTAAGATTGTGGAAGTTGTTCCTTTAAACTTTAAATTTCAGTAAATGGATGAGGGTATGATCATGAGAGACTGCTGCTATATTTATTTGTATACGTTCAGATGAAATCACACATTGCGCAAGCCATGTACATGATGATTGGCAAACAAGCCCTAAAGCTGTGTTTTTTTTAAATATTTTGCACCTATGCAAATATACGTGGCATGAGGCTCACTTAAAGGTTCACCATGATGAGGAAAAAGGTATTTACTTGGTGTCAGCTATTTCTTCTATGACTACTTGTTTTCATAGGGGTAAAGCTCTTTACATATCATCTTAGAATTGAAAGCTAACAAGCTTAAATTTCAGACACATGGTATTGTTTAGCTAAAAGAGACAAAGAATTGCTATAGCGTGATATAAAGGGCATTTAATCAGCATAAAGCTTCTTCTTTTTTTAAATGCTTGACTTAAACTACAGTATTAAATGTACTGTCTCCAAGAAGCCCTTCAATCATATTCCTCTCCACCCTCCTTCTGGTATGCTCATCTTTGTTTATATTAATGCTTTGTTGATTTATGGGATTTACAGTTCAGTAATTTAAGGGAGGAGGGGATCATGCCTTGCATATGGGCAGCATGACTCACATTCATGTGTCCTGAATAAATAAAATGTCTGACTCCTTATGAGCTCATCACTTTGGACGTCATTGAGTTGCATTGCTCATGTGTATTGCACACACACAAGTAACTGCTTTGTAAATCACTGAATTCCTCCAATTTTTTCTTCTACCATTTCTCATACAATATTTAACATTTGTTTGTTTTTTCTTGTTTTTTTTTTTAAATTCACTTTATTAAAAGTTTTGTTTAATACATTGTCCACACTTGACTTTCTGTATACACCTCAACCGTTTTAAGTCCAACTACAGATAATCAGACTTTTAATGGTTTATGCTCCATTTTATTTCTCATGGACTAAGATAAAATAACACATACAAGGAAAAAGGAAGGTTTCCTAGTACAAGTTAGAAGCCACCCAAAAAAGGGACATTTTTGAGCCTAGAGGAACATGGGCATAGGAAGTATGTTACTTTGATGCCTTAGTATGACTAGTATCTTCTTCCCTTACTGAGAAACATCATAATCTTTTTTGAGACTATAACCTGTTTCATATATACAGCATAACTATGGAGACTGCTCTTGTATATTTTGTGTGTGTGTGTGTGTGTATATATATCGCCATAGAACAGGCTAACAATAGTATTGAGCCAGTTGTTCGTTCCTGTGAGTGCACTTCTTTCTGTATATATATATATATATATATATATATATATATATATATATATATATATATGTGTGTATTTATATATATAGTATATTGTACATATTAAAAAATTACCAAACGTCTACCAGTTTTCTGTCATAGGGATTAGACCATTAATTAAGCTGCACACGTGTGATATTTCTGTGATGTTTGTTGATTTTAATCAAAAACACATCATTTTTAAATTGGGGTATGTTACTCAAACTGTTGTCAAACAGGTTTGTCATAAAATAGGACCTAAGACAACTGTGTAGTTTTTTAGCTGGAGGCCTGCTGTAACATACCAGCAAAACACATTATTCTATTTTTCTGTTAGACTCATTCTGCGTGAAGAACTGCTCCGTAATAAGCATTAAGCATTGACAAAAACAGCCTTCCAGAAAACTACATTACCTTTGTGAGGGTGTACAAACATTAGGGTATAGTTAACGTTTAATCAGATTAATTGCCTGATTTTACTGGACTAACTGGATTAAACTAATCTCTTAAATGACCTGGGCAGATAAACTTTAGCCTATCCTGAAGATGACTTTAGCCTATCCTGAAGATGACTTTAGCCTATCCTGAAGATGGCTTTAGCCTATCCTGAAGATGGGTTTAGCCTATCCTGAAGATGACTTTAGCCAATCCTGAAGATGGCTTTAGCCTATCCTGAAGATGGCTTTAGCCTATCCTGAAGATGGGTTTAGCCTATCCTGAAGATGACTTTAGCCTATCCTGAAGATGACTTTAGCCTATCCTGAAGATGGCTTTAGCCTATCCTGAAGATGGGTTTAGCCTATCCTGAAGATGACTTTAGCCTATCCTGAAGATGGCTTTTGCCTATCCTGAAGATGGCTTTAGCCTATCATGAAGATGTCTACCCTATGAGGCCGAGTGCAGTTTATTATGTAGTAGACTGCGCCCGGTTAAGCATACAAGCTTCACTATTAAAAGATCCCCTAACAAGATCTTGGAAAGAAAAGTATACTAGAAGTACAAAAAATAGGAGCGCCAGAAAGGCTAAAGTATGCAATCAGGAAATTAAAGATTAGTCTCAGTGGACTAGAATAATGGACATATAGTGGAATATTTAAGAGATGCTGTTAAACATATTTATTAATTAGCATTTAAGTTAAAACATCTCATAACTTTAAAAAATACACAAATATCTCTTATGGAAATGGCTACTCTTAATTAATAGTGTACAAGAAAGTGCTGGACTGAAAGTATTGTCCTCAAAATTAATAATTAGAAAAATAGTAAGGAGTCGCCTCCTCAAAGGTTCCCTAAAATGTCTTTTATCATCTAGGTGTGGAAAAAATAACCAGCTATTACCTGGAATTCCGAAGAGTTCCAGTACAAGTATTTATTATGGCGTCTCTTCTTACATACCCTTAGCAATGCTCATCAGTGATAGGCTACTAAGGACACCTATAACATATTGTCAAGTTTGGGATCTCAGAAGTTTTGTTCAGCATCATCAGTATAAGGAAGTTCAAAATGGAATCTCTAATCCCTATTATTTTATTTTTCCAACTATCCAGTCATACTATTTTTACTTAAATGCCCCCTGTTGCAGTTATAATTTCCAGGTTCCTGATGTTAACAATCGTTTCCAGTTTGTATATCTTCTTATTGGCCAGGAACCTCAACCGAAACTTTCATGGTCACTCTTAAATAATTTAATTATATTAGTCAAATCCGTCCATCCTATAGAGGGCTTATAAATTGTGTATGTATGTGTGTGTATATATATATATATATATATATATATATATATATATATATATATATATGTAAGGATTGTAAGGATGAGAAACACAGTTTATAGAGTTGCTACATTAGCATACATTTTGTATTTAATTTATATAAATTGTATACAGTAGCTTTTACAACTTTTTATATATTTTCTTTATTAAGAACATTCAACTTTCTAAGAAGTTTCTTGCAAGTGAGTCATCCATTGTCTGCTGCTAGATGGGAGGAGAGTTGGTTGAGCCATTGTGTTGGTGACTGGGAATAGAATATATTCTGTGATTGATATTGTATCCCATTAAACATTAAATAGAAAATGGTATATGGTGCCCCACTTTCTGTTTTTTTAGAATAATTCTGTTTGCAAGTTGTCCTTAGTCCAGGGCTACAATTAAGAGGCGACCAAGCATTCCTTCTATGTGACTGTGTGTCCTGGGACTTTAGTTGTTTGTGGGATTCCCCCCCCACACACACATTTTTATGTGTTCCAACATTAATTATACTTATTTATATTTATAGATTGCATATGGTAACAGCTTATTTTTATTGAACAATAGTGAACTATTTATCCCTTCAATAAGCAATTAGCTTTACTTAATAAAAGTGTTAGCTATGGAACAACTTGTATAAAATGTCATCTCTATAATTCCCGTGGTCAGATATGAATATCACCATACAAAACCATCCCAAAATTATGCTCTTTCCAGATTCTTTCTGATTCTCTTAAAGGGATAGTAAACACCAAAAATGTTATTGTTTAAAAAGATAGATAATCCCTTTATTTACCATTCCCCAGTTTTGCATAACCAACACTGTTATAGAAATATACTTTTTACCTCTGTAATTACCTTGTATTCAAGCTTCTGCAGACTGCCTCCTTATCTCAGATCTTTTGACAGACTTGGATTTCAGGCAATTAGTGCTGACTCTTAAATAACTCAACATGCGTGAGCACAATATTAATAATATGACACACATGAACGAACGCCCGCTAGCTGTGAAAAACTGTCAAATGCATTCAGATAAGAGGAGGCCTTCAAGGGCTTATAAATTAGCATATGAGCCTTCCTAGGTTTAGCTTTCAACTAAGAATACCAAAAGAAAAAAGGAAATTTGATGATAAAAGCAAATTAGAAAGTTGTTTAAAATTACATGCTCTATCTGAATCATGAAAGTTTTATTTGGTCTTTACTATCCCTTTAAGTTCCAGTTTATTTGGAAGATGAAAGTTCTCAGCTTTGTGGTGATTCTCTTTATAGTAGTCAAGAGACTTTGAGGTTAGAAAGTAATTTCACTGAAAAATGTCTTATACAAGGCCCATAGAGTCACAGAGAAACAACTCTTCTAACAAAAATTATGGAATTAAAAAAACCATAGGCCTTGTACAATAAGGAGCTTGACCAATGCTGTTGTAAATGTAATTAAAGTTAGTTAAATGTAATAGATCAATACAAAGTGAGAAATGCGAGTTCCATGGCTAGTCCAAAAATCATCCTGAGAAGAGAGTCATCAATTATAATGGATTGATGACAGTTTATCTGTAAGATCAGAACAAGCATGCAGACTTCAGCAGCACAATTATATGGAGTCTGAATGATCAAGTATTCAACACATTTGTTTCACTTTGGGACAAATGATAATAAATCTGATGGCCAGCCCAGGAATTACTGCATGATGGATACAAGCAAAGATGTGAATTTTGAAGTTTCCTCGTTCCATTGCAGCGATATACATTATCAAACTGGCAGATTGGCAGACATTGTTAAAATCAAATTATTTCAGTATCGCTAAGAGTAGACCATGGACCTGTTCTGACATATCTCATTTTGTAAATAGTAGTAAATAAAATGAATTTCTTGCCATATCACTCATATATAAAACACCATTTAGCAATAATTCATCATGTTATTGGTTTAAAAGATAAATATGCATTACCTGCAATTAGTAGACATGTGCATGGCAAGAAAATTCGGTTCGGTTCGGATCGATTCAGATTTTTTCGAATTTCGGTTCGGATCGATTCGAATTCGGAAACATTTGGATCAATTCGGTTCGGATTCGTTTTGGATTTATTCGGATTCAAGATAATTCGGTTAGATTAGGTTCAATTCGGTTCGGAAATTCGGAATTTCGGTAAGTGTTAGGTGGGATGTGCTGTGTATTAGACTAGTATATGTACTGTATATTAGGTGTAAACCATAGCAGAGTGATATAACCTAATATACTGTACAAAACTAGTGTAATCCATGGCCATCCGAATCTACCGAATAAATCTGAATAAATCCGAACTAATTCGGATTTATTCGGTAGATTCGGCACTATTTTAATTCCGAATCCCGAATTGTACGAATTCGGCCAAATTTCCGAATCGATCCGAAACGAATCTCACATTTCTAGCAATTAGAGTGGAGTATTACAAACCTTGCAAATTGGTGTATCCACTTTCCTATCCATTAGTCTTGAGGCTAAGCTATCTTAATTGGTGAATCACTTATACAGATAGATGCAGAAAAAGCATAACTACTGAATATTAGGTAAGAAAGTATTTTAATTAATTGCTCATTGTGGTGTTCCTTTAAAGTACCCTCAAGATTTCCCCTCTGTTTTATTTCTTTAAAGTTCCCTGAAGTAAATTTAAAATGTGAATCATCATTGTTCTATTAGTAATTGATTCTATTTTGGGGTGCAGTTTTTAAAAAAAGAATTTAGTTTGTGTGAATGAGTAGAGCAGCTATACTGTTAAATGAATAAAAGATGATAGTATGCAACGAGGGCTCACACGTGTACACCAGAGTCATGCATGTGACATAGATAAAAAGTTAAAAATAAGGCTATCTATTATTGTGCGTAAGTTTGCTTGAGGAAATAAATGTGTATGTGAGTCTTATGTGTTTAATCTTAGTGTCTCCTCTATCTAAATCCCTTCTCTCTCTCCTCTAGAAGGGATGAATTGCATGGATAAGAATCATGGCTGCGCCCATATCTGCAGGGAGACTCCGAAAGGGGTGTCATGCGAATGCAGGCCAGGCTTTGAGCTAACCCGAAACCAGAGAGACTGTAAATGTAAGTGTTAGTGACTGGAACAGTGCAGATATTTAAGCTTCACCATTTTTTTTTTTTAATCTTTCTAACTCTGAATTGCTATAACTAATTTGGCTCATATTTGAAATATGCATTAAAAGGGCTCATATTTATAAGACTTTTTGAGTAGTTTCAAGTAAAATGTACAGGTGTTTAAAATTTCCATTATAATAACCTGTGGAATGGCTTATTGAATACTCATAAGATTTGACATTGACAATAGAATTAAAGGGACAGTCAACACCCAACACAACAGGATTCCATATGTTTGTAACGCAAACAAAGATCTTCCTGCACCGCCTCCCTTCTCTATTACCTCTATCCTTGTCCTAGTAATCCTTCCAAATACATCCGTTAATCTACTCGAAATATGGCCGCCAAACTCCCCCCACCGTTACGTACTAACCTTCTCTTTCAATCCATCCTCCAATCAGAATGTAATCCTCGGTCAGAATCTTCAAACTCGTTCACGGCGTTTCGCAGATGCGCGATTCAATAGGAACAAAAAATGCAGAACTTTATTATCCCCAATAGTTTCTGACGTATTAATTGTCATTTATATCGATTTAATAAAAATATATTGCATTTTGAACATAAATATAAACACCTTATAGTAAATGAATTAAAATATGTGTATGCTGCGACAAGTCCGATTGCTGTTTACGATCGGACTGAATTACAAATGCGCATGCGCAATGACAGATCGTGCGCGTCATCAATCCCTACATGAACGAGCCGGATTTGAAATAGAGATGGGGAAGAAGGAGAAGGGGGAGGAGTTTGGCGGCCATATTTCGAGTAGATTAACGGATGTATTTGGAAGAATTACTAGGACAAGGATAGAGGTAATAGAGAAGGTAGGTGGTGCAGCCAGATTTTCGATTGCGTTACAAACATATGGAATCCTGTTATGTAGGGTGTTGACTGTCCCTTTAAGTTCCAGAATGTGCCTTTTTTTTTAAAAAAAAAAAAGGTATGCTGACCAGTTTTTTTAGGGTTCAAATATGAACACATTTAAAATATAGTGTGGGGTTTTCTGATCGATTGTTTTTTTTTTCTGAAATATATTCGTTTTTTTATTTAGTTGTTTTGTTTTTTTATTTATAGTAAAATAGAACAGACCAGAAAGACAAATACACGGACCACATGTTACTAAAATTCAGCTCAGCTTAAACAATCTCTCAAGAAGATCATTTGCATGTAGTGCTCGTTTGTGAATACAGCACTAATAATATATAAGATGTGATAATATATAATACATTATTTATATATATATATATATGTAATTACAATGTATATTGCACTCACTGCTCCAATACACAATTGCCTGGGTGCTCTTATCAAATAAACCCTTTATAAAAAAAAAACACCAGTCTATAGATAGATACTACAGGCCTTCATCATCAAAAATGTTACTTTATTCAGTCATCAAAATAAAAAAAAATAGTGGTCAATGTTTCGGCAAGATTGACAAACCTTTTTCAAGATTTTACCTTATCCCAACTACATAACAAAAATTATACAATAAAATGTGTTTAGTTTTGTTTGGATCTCTTTTGCAATACATGATTCAGATAGCGCATACCATTTTAAACAGCTTTTCTATTTCTTTTATGCAATTTGCTTCATTCTCTTGGTATCCTTTGAAGAAGAAGCAGCAATGCACTACTGTGAGCTAGTTAACGCACTGGGTGAGCCAATAACATGAAACAAATATTGCAGCGACTAATTCAGCGGCTCCTGAGCCTACCTAGGAATCCTTTTTAACAAAGGATGCCAAGAAAGCAAAACAGATTAGATAATAGAAGAAAATTGGAAAGTTGTTTAAAATCACAAGCTCCACCTGAATCATACAATAAAACATTTGGGTTTAATATCCCTTTAAAGGGATAGGCTATTCATCATAAACTCTTTATTACTCATGCAACTGTTAGAAAGAAACAATTTAAATATGTATTTTCTTTATTGAAAACAACGATCAACACACTAAAGTAATTAGTCTGTGAGCTGCTACCATTCTGCTACTCTTCCTGGGCGCGATCCGATATAGATCGCAGTTTGCGGCGCAAGCGAGGGAACCGGCGTCGCCCGCAGTTTCAGCTCGCAACTCGAGCTATCCCATATAAGTCGCCGTCAGATGCTAACGTGCCGTAAGTCTGACAAACCAGCGATGTCCAGAAATCTGCGCAAGTACAAATTTCTGGCGTCGCCAGTGACTTGCGGCACGTTAGAAACTGCCGGCGCCTATAAAACCTGACTAAAGTCTAAAACACCCGCACTGTCTAACACGCCTCCCTAACATAGCCCGACAAGTCTAACACGCCTCCCTAACATAGCCCGACACGTATAACCCTCTATCCGCTATCCCCCCTCACTAGTCTAACAATAAAAAAGCTATTAACCCCTAAACCGCCGCTCCCGTACCCCGCCGCAACCTAATAAAGTTATTAACCCCTAAACCGCCGCTCCTGTACCCCGCCGCCAGCTATATTATATCTATAACCCCCTAAAGTGATCCCCTAACACCGCCGCCATCTATATTAAAATTATTAACCCCTAATGTAAGCCCCTTACACCGCCGCCATCTCTATTAAAATGATTAACCCCTAATTTAATCTACCTACCCCGCCGCCAGCTATATTATCTATATTAACCCTAAGTATATTATAGTAAATATAGGTATTACATTATATATATTAACTATATTAACCCTAATTATATTAGGGTTAATATAGTTAATATAGTTACTATAGTATTTATATTAACTATATTAACTCTATCTAACCCTAACTAAATTTATATTAAATTAATCTAATTCATTTATAAACTAAAATATTCCTATTTAAATCTAAATACTTACCTATAAAATAAACCCTAAGATAGCTACAATATAATTAATAATTACATTGTAGCTATGTTAGGGTTAATATTTATTTTACAGGTAAATTGTTAATTATTTTAACTAGGTATAATAGCTATTAAATAGGTATTACCTATTTAATAGCTACCTAGTTAAAATAATTACCCAATTACCTGTAAAATAAATCCTAACCTAAGTTACAAATACACCTACACTATAAATAAATTTAATAAACTACAAACATCTATCTAAAAATACAATTAAATTAACTAAACTACAAAAAAAAAAAACACTAAATTACAAAAAATAAAAAAAAGATTACAAGATTTTTAAGCTAATTACACCTATTCTAAGCCCCCTAATAAAATAATAAACCCCCAAAATAAAAAAAATTCCCTGCCCTATTCTAAATTAAACAAATTTCAAAGCTCTTTACCTTACCAGCCCTTAAAAGGGCCTTTTGTGGGGCATGCCCCAAAGAATTCAGCTCTTTTGCATACAAATACAATACCCCCCCCATTACAACCCACCACCCACATACCCCTATTCTAAAACCACCCAAACCCCCCTTAAAAAAGCCTAACACTACCCCCCTGAAGATCTCCCTACCTTGTCTTCACCACACTGGGCCGAACTCCTGATCCGATCCGGGCGATGTCTTCCTCCAAGCGGCAAAGAAGAATTCTTCCTCCAGGGATGTCTTCCTCCAAGCGGCAGCAAAGTCTTCATTCTTCCGGAGGCATCTTCAATCTTCTTTTTTCGCTCCGCCGCCGCGGAGCATCCATCCCGGCCGACTGCTGAACTACGAATGAGGTACCTTTAAATGACGTCATCCAAGATGGCGTCCGCCGAATTCCGATTGGCTGATAGGATTCTATCAGCCAATCGGAATTAAGTTAGAAAAATCTGATTGGCTGATTGAATCAGCCAATCAGATTCAAGTTCAATCCGATTGGCTGATCCGAACAGCCAATCAGATTGAGCTCGCATTCTATTGGCTGATCAGATTGAGCTCGCATTCTATTGGCTGATCGGAACAGCCAATAGAATGCAAGCTCAATCTGATTGGCTGATTGGATCAGCCAATCGGATTGAACTTGAATCTGATTGGCTGATTCAATCAGCCAATCAGATTTTTCTAACTTAATTCCGATTGGCTGATAGAATCCTATCAGCCAATCGGAATTCGGCGGACGCCATCTTGGATGACGTCATTTAAAGGTACCTCATTCGTAGTTCAGCAGTCGGCCGGGATGGATGCTCCGCGGCGGCGGAGCGAAGAAAGAAGATTGAAGATGCCGCCGGAAGAATGAAGACTTTGCTGCCGCTTGGAGGAAGACGTCGCCAGAGGAAGAATTCTTCTTTGCCGCTTGGAGGAAGACATCGCCCGGATCGGATCAGGAGTTCGGCCCGGTGTGGTGAAGACAAGGTAGGGAGATCTTCAGGGGGGTAGTGTTAGGCTTTTTTAAGGGGGGTTTGGGTGGTTTTAGAATAGGGGTATGTGGGTGGTGGGTTGTAATGGGGGGGGGTATTGTATTTGTATGCAAAAGAGCTGAATTCTTTGGGGCATGCCCCACAAAAGGCCCTTTTAAGGGCTGGTAAGGTAAAGAGCTTTGAAATTTGTTTAATTTAGAATAGGGCAGGGAATTTTTTTTATTTTGGGGGTTTATTATTTTATTAGGGGGCTTAGAATAGGTGTAATTAGCTTAAAAATCTTGTAATCTTTTTTTTATTTTTTGTAATTTAGTGTTTGTTTTTTTTTGTAGTTTAGTTAATTTAATTGTATTTTTAGATAGATGTTTGTAGTTTATTAAATTTATTTATAGTGTAGGTGTATTTGTAACTTAGGTTAGGATTTATTTTACAGGTAATTGGGTAATTATTTTAACTAGGTAGCTATTAAATAGGTAATACCTATTTAATAGCTATTATACCTAGTTAAAATAATTAACAATTTACCTGTAAAATAAATATTAACCCTAACATAGCTACAATGTAATTATTAATTATATTGTAGCTATCTTAGGGTTTATTTTATAGGTAAGTATTTAGATTTAAATAGGAATATTTTAGTTTATAAATGAATTAGATTAATTTAATATAAATTTAGTTAGGGTTAGATAGAGTTAATATAGTTAATATAAATACTATAGTAACTATATTAACTATATTAACCCTAATATAATTAGGGTTAATATAGTTAATATATATAATGTAATACCTATATTTACTATAATATACTTAGGGTTAATATAGATAATATAGCTGGCGGCGGGGTAGGTAGATTAAATAAGGGATTAATCATTTTAATAGAGATGGCGGCGGTGTAAGTGGCTTACATTAGGGGTTAATAATATTAATATAGCTGGCGGCGGTATAGGGGGATTAGATTAGGGGTTAATAATTTTTATATAGGTGGCGGCGGTGTAAGGGGTCAGATTAGGGGAGAGATAAGGTAGATGACAGCGGTGTAAGGGGTTCTAATTAGGGGATAGATAAGGTATATGGCGGCGGTTTTAGGGGCTCACAGTAGGGGGTTAGTTTATGTAGATGGCGGCGGGGTCCGGGAGCGGCGGTTTAGGGGTTAATAACTTTATTAGGGATTTCGGGGGGGGGGATCGCGGTTGACAGGTAGATAGACATTGCGCATGCGTTAGGTGTTAGGTTTATTTTAGCAGATTGCGGTTGACAGGGAGATAGACATTGCGCATGCGTTAGGTGTTAGGTTTATTTTAGCAGCCAGTTTAGGAAGTTACGGGGCTCCAATAGTCAGCGTAAGGCTTCTTACGGCTGCTTTTTGTGGCGAGGTGAAAATGGAGTAAGTTTTCTCCATTTTCGCCACGTAAGTCCTTACGCTGCATATTGGATACCAAACTGCGCGGGTTTGGTATACCTGCCTATAGCCCAAAAAACTACGGGCGACGGCAGAAATATACGGGCGTAACTTCTAGGTTACGCCGTATATGTGATACCAAACCCGCGCAAATATTGGCGTCGCCGGCTTTTGCGGGCGACGATTTTTATCGGATCGACCCCCCTAATTTTATCTCCACGGTGAAAAAATGAGCAGCCAATCAGCATCAGTGCTGAATTCACACTTTGCAGTGATCTTGTGGGATTTTGTCATAATCTCAATGAATGACACAATGATCCTGCCACATTTCAAAGTAAATTACCTTGGACTGAGGAGGAAAATAAAGTGATTGTGTCTGTACATGTTTGATGCATGCTCCAGTGTAAGTCCCAGGACAGGCATTGGTATTTAATGCTTAAAGGGACATTGTACACTAGATTTTTCTTTGCATAAATGTTTTGTAGATGATCCATTTATATAGCTCATAGAGGTTTCATTTTTGTAAACATTTATAGTTTTGCTTATTTTCAATTAACATTGTGCTGATTTTCAGACTCCTAACAAAGCCCCAAATTTGTAGATGTATACTGATGTATACTGACTTCAGACTGCTTCTGTTTGTATAATGGGTCTTTTCATATGCAGGAGGGGGGAGGTTCTACTATCAGCCCCTTTCAGTGGGTGTTCCAGACAAATCTAATTAACAGTGTTAAATTGGGAGCTTCTAAGTAAGTTTTTAGATTTTTAGATCTTTATCTGTGCATATTATTCTTTATAGTAGTGTCTATTACATGCAGTTAAATTAAAATTTGTGTATACTGCCCCTTTAAAGTCCCTATAAAATAGGATGAGTTTACTTGGGACATTTTGAGGTAAAACAGCTTCCTTTTTACATTTAGATGTTCATGTAATATTTTCTAGTCAGCTTTATAGATAATGTCTCTTTAAGATAAGTAGCACAAACATACTAAATAAATATTTGTGTAACTATGTATAGACTGCATATGAATATATATTTATAGAGTGTATATAAATTGTGCTCATATACAAATTCATGTCTTCCTCTCCTTATAGTGACTTGTAATTATGGAAATGGAGGCTGTCAGCATACATGTGATGACACAGACCATGGTCCCAGATGCGGCTGTCATGTCAAGTTTGCTCTCCATTCTGATGGCAAAACCTGCATAGGTAGGTGAGGGTAAAAACATAATCTGTTCTACTACACTGAGAGTATTTTTAATTCCCTAATTATTCTTAGTTTGTAGAACACAACTTTATTTATTCTGGGTCACTTCACAGTATAGTCTGTGACTATTTTAATCTATTTTATTCTGTCCCACCAGTAGATTTGGACATATTTTGGTGCTGTTGTAACTAGGGTTGTCAGGTGTCCACCTCAAAAATACTGGACGACCTTTAGGTGACTGGGCATGGGTAGTAGGTGGGGTCAGACAATGGCTCCTCCCCAAAGCTCTACCATAGGCTCCACCTTTGAACTTTGCTTTCATCCCTTTGGCTGCCAGTAACACAAAATAAAAGATTTGACCTATTTGGCTGCCAGTAACATGTACACAGCATTGATTTGACTGCCAGTAGCACACACAGAGCATTAAAGGGACAGATAGGGCATGCCATTTTAAACAACTTTCCAATTCACTTTTGTTATCAGATTTGCTTTGTTCTCTTGGCATTCGTTGTTTCCCCCCCGGGGCACAGCCCCTTTGCACAAACGTCACTGGCCGGGGGAAAACAACGATTTGTTGTTTGCTGATGAGTCATCTGTCAATCAAATGCTGTAAATGGCGACCGGAGCTTCGTCTCTTATCCCTATAGCGTTCAGAGTGAAATATCTCTGAAGATAAAGGGCTAGATTTATCAAAGTCATTCTCCTATAATCACGCTCAAAATAACGCATACGCACTGATCCCCATATTCAGTAAACTACTGTGCGCCTTTAATTGCGCAAATCTGAAAGAAATCTGTTCGCCTTCGCCTAGGCGCACGGGCGCGCTCCAGACTGTGCTAATACACATTGCTTACAGACGTAATTTTAGATGCAGACATAGAAATACGACTTGTTTGGAATTCATCATTGCTTTACGCCGATAGGGAACTGAAATTTCGTCTTCAATTGCGTGTTGTATATTTCACCATACAGACTGAGGCGAACACCATTATAATACATGCTTTTACATCTTGTGATGCAGTACTTTCTTCTGTTAACTAATTTTTCAAAGGCTCAGCGACAAAAAGAGACTGTTATTGCAAGAAATTTGCGCTTCCACAGGCGCATATGGGTACCAACAGTTTTATATATATATATCGCTATATTGATATATTTATTTTTGTGATCTTAAATTATCAACATATGGCAAAACAGCACAGAAACATTATATAATATAAATATAAGCTAAATAGTTACCTAAAAATCGCTTTTTTAATAATCAAAACATATAGTAAATATTTATAAGGATGTACTGTGATAAATAAGGAGTAAATAGGGAGTAAATGCTTTTGCCGACAGGCGAAATTTATCATTATTATGCCCCAGCTCGCCTGCGCAAAGTTACGTCTATTTTTGTGATAAATTCTCCGGAGGCGAGCTAGGGCGCAGTTACAGGCGAAGCACATACAGAGTTCGTCTAGCTTTTGATAAATCTAGCCCAAAGTATCTACTAACAATTTGATGAATGAAACTCTCATTGATTTTTTAACTGCTATTGTTTCAGTTTAGGTAATAGTGTTAAACTGACATTCACTTTAAGTGATACATAGAGCTTTGCATAGAGCACTTTCTATTATTCCTTTATCTAAAGAATCATCTGATTTCTTAATGGTTTTTCTGTTTGTTCTCAAAGTCCCAGGGAGTTTGAATGATTTTAGACCAGTGTTTCTGTGTAATAAAAATGATTTTCTCTTGCATGCTTTTGTTTTCACATTGTGATTGTTCTTCACTCCCTAGAGAGTGGCTAAAAAGCTAATTCTGTAAACTAGGTTTTCTTTAAAATGCGGGAAATCAATAGCTGGCTTAGGTAATTTGCATCATTATGAAGAACACCTGTTGGCTTCTCTAGGGAGTGTAAAACAAGCACATTAGACCAGTGTCGGTGTTTAAAGCGACAGTAAAGTCAAAAAGGAAACATTCATAGTTCAGATAGATCCTGCAATTTTAAATAACTTTCTAAATTACTTCTATTATCAACTTAGTTTTGTTCTCTTGCTATCCTTTGTTGAAGAGTAAACCTAGGGAGGCCGAGGAGCTTAGGAGCATGCATGTATCTATTGCATCACTGTTTGCAACTATGTATATCATCACTATAAACATTGTTGCAAACACTGCGGCCAAATGCCTAAAAACACGTGCACGCTCCTGAGCTCACCTAAAATTATTCTTTTACAAAAGATACCAAGATAACTAAGCACATTTGGTAATGGAAGTAAATTTGAAAGTTTTTTTTAAAAACTGCATGCTCTATCCAATCCATTTAAGTTTAATTTTTACTTTACTGTCCCTTTAATGAAGCAAGTCTGATCAGTCTTCATGTGACATTTTTCACTGAATTTAAAGATATTTATTTACAACCGTGTTAGGTACAAGTGGGATATACTGTCTTGTGCCTTATTTGCGATAATAGAAACTCCCAAAAACTCCCATAACTTTTCAGGGTATTAAAGGGATAGAAAGGTCAAAAATTCATTGTGCATGGGAGCATTTCAATTTGAAATCGAAGCATTTTTGCAATATATTTCCATTAGCAAAAATTCTTCTAGTAAAAATGTATTACTATTCTTCTGCGGTGTATTCACATATTCTATGAGGGCCTGTGCACTAGTATTCAAGCTCAGAGAGCTACAGATGAGTATATGGGGCCTATCTATCAAGCTCCGAATGGAGCTTGTGGGCCCGTGTTTCTGGCGAGTCTTCAGACTCGTGAGAAACAGCAGTTATGAAGCAGCGGTCTAAAGACCGCTGCTCCATAACCCTGTCCGTCTGCTCTGAGCAGGCGCACAGGACAGCCGCAATTCAACCCGATTGAATACGATCGGGTTGATTGACACCTCCCTGCTGGCGGCCGATTGGCTGCAAGTCAGGAGGGGGCGGCGTTGCACCAGCAGCTCTTGCGAAACTGATCCGCACTGTCGGATCAGGTCCGCAAGATCCTTCATAAATAGAGGCCTTTGTGTAATTCAAGCCACTACTGACTCTCTGCAAATGTCTGGTGTTTGAATACTGGTGCACTGGCCCTCAATGGATATGTGCATATGCCGTGGAAAAACAGTAATAACTTTTATTAGAAGCATTTTTGCTATTGGAAGTATGTTGCAAAAATGCTTCCATTTCATATTGAAATGCAACTATGCACATTTAATTGTTCACCTTTCTACCAGTTTCTCCTTCACATACAGAACTCAGTATAACAAGATAAACAAATGTGCTTGTCTAAAATTACTTGAGGGACGTTGCAGTGCTGAAGAGACTTCTTAGATCAACTCACTACCAGAGGGGAGAGCTGTAGATCACTAGGCCCTTAGGGGAAGATTTAACAAATGTCGGACAGACATGATCCGCTGCCCGACATTGCTAAATATCCGACAGCATACGCTGTTGGCATTTATCATCGCACAAGCATTTCTTGTGAAATGCTTATGCAATGCCGTCCCCTGCACATTCGTGGCCAGGGGGTGTCAATCAACCTGATCGTATCTGATCGGAATGATTGCAGTTCACCACCTCAGAGGTGGCGGATGAGTTTAGGAGCAGCGGTCTTACGACCACTGCTTTTTAACTTATGTTTCCTGCAACCCTGAAGGCTCGCGCGGAAACAGCAGCATACGCTGCATAATAAATATACCCTTTAGTGTTTGTTCCAGCAAAACAAAAATAGTGTTCTGCCTAGAAAGCAAAAATACAAAGGATGATTCTATGTACAGAAAATAATACTAAAAATGTTGCACCAAGTGAATATATAGTGATACCATAAAAAAAGCAATAAGAAATAAAAACATTGAATTAAAAAAAACAATATCATCATATAATGTATATCCTTATAGACATGTTTGAGAACATACATATTGGGTGCTTGCTGTAGTAATGTGTTAAACATTGTCTTTATCTGTAAAAAAAAATACTTGAACCAAAGCTGTTATTCAAACAAAATTAATGTCAACAGGAAATTTACAGAGATATGATGAACATCTGTGACATTTTACTTAATCTAAAAAGGCACAAGTTGGTATATACCCCAATCTGAATATGTCACTATCATAATGTTAAAGGGTTATGAAACCCAAAAGTTTTATTTCATGATTTAGACAGAGCATTCATTTGTAAACAACTTTATCATTAATTTAGCTTCATACTCTTGGTATCCTTTCTTGAAAGAGCAGCAATGTACTACTGGGAGCTAGCTGACTACGTTGGTAAGCCAATCACAAGAGGCATATATGTACAGCCACCAATTAGCAGCTAGTTCCTAGCTCATGAGCATACCTAAGTACACTTTTCAACAAAGGATAGCAAAAGAACAGAGATAATTAGCTTTATTTAAAAAAAAAAAAAAAAAGTACATTGGAAAGTTTTTTTTAAATTGCATGATCTATCTGAATTATGAAAAAAAATGTTGGGTTAAAGGGAGTCTTGTGGTTTGACTGTAAATACAAATTAAATTCCTCCTATATGTCAGATAAACATAAACCAAATCATGGGAAGGAAGCTAGATCTGGGCACTTGCTAGCAAATAAAATATCTAAAATGTGGATATTAAAAAGGCAAAATCAACAAAAAATGTTTATTGTTTGAATGAAATGAAGCAGATTTTGCTACCTGAGTAAGGAATTCTGCATACAATTCTCCCTGTTAGCGGGTGCTCTGGGTAGGTATTGGCTGAAATTTGATTATACTGATGGATCCCTCTCTTGTAAACAGGGGAGAGGCGCAACGATCAAACCCCTAGTGCCCCGATCTTAGCCAATGGTAAATATCATGCCTGCTTCTAGCTGTGTATCAGTTTGTGCGTATATATACATACACTAAACAAATGTCGTTATTGATATATTGCATATGTGCGCTGTATGTGTTTTCAGTTTGTTACTGTGTGTGTCTGTTTGATGCTTGCATAATGTGGTGTTGTCTGTTTATCTCACATTTACAAATGTCTGTTATTCTGTGTGTTCAGGCTTGTTATATGTGTGCATGTGTACTTGTGATCACAGACCCACAGATATATGTACATTTATACAGAAATAAAATGTGTGTGCATACATATATAATGGAATATTTGTGAATATATATAATATGTGCACATATTAGGAAACCTTATTAAGCAATAATGATAATTACAGCCAGTGCTTAAGTAAAGTCAAAATTAAACTTTCTTGATTTAGACAGTTCATGCGATTTTAAGTAACTTTCCAATTTGCATTGTTCTTCTGGTATCCTTTTTTGAAAGCATACCCAGTAGGAGCTCCCTGCATATATCGCCTCTTGTCATTAGCTCGCATGATGTGTTCCCAATAGTGCATTACTGCCCCCTTCAGCAAAAAATACCAAGACAATTAAAGGGACATTACGGTCAAAATTTAAATGCACATAGATAAATTACATCTTTCAATAGAAACATATTTGCAATATACAGTATCCCACAAAAGTGAATTCACCCCTCACATTTTTGTAAATATTTGATTATATCTTTTCATGTGACAACACTGAAGAAATGACACTTTGCTACAATGTAAAGTAGTGAGTGTACAGCCTGTATAACAGTGTAAATTTGCTGTCCCCTCAAAATAACTCAACACACAGCCATTAATGTCTAAACCGTTGGCAACAAAAGTGAGTACACCTCTAAGTGGAAATTTCCAAATTGGGCCCAATTAGCCATTTTCCCTCCCCGGTGTCACAAGTGTGTTAATGGGAGCAGGTGTGCTAAATTTGGTGTTATCGCTCTCACACTCTCTCATATTGGTCACTGGAAGTTTAACATGGCACCTCATGGCAAAGAACAATCTGAGGATCTGAAAAAAAGAATTGTTGCTCTACATAAAGATGGCCTCTAGGATATAAGAAGATTACAAGACCCTGAAACTGAGCTGCAGCACGGTGGGCAAGACCATACAGTGGTTTCACAAGACAGGTTCCACTCAAAACAGGCCTCGCCATGGTCAATCAAAGAAGTTGAGTGCACGTGCTCAGCGTCATATCCAGAGGTTGTCTTTGGGAAATAGACATACATATGAGTACTGCCAGCATTGCTGCAGAGGTTGAAGGTGTGGGGGTTCAGCCTGTCAGTGCTCAGACCATACGCCGCACACTACATCAAATTGGTCTGCATGGCTGTCGTCCCAGAAGGAAGCCTCTTCTAAAGATGATGCACAAGAAAGCCGGCAAACAGTTTGCTGTAGACTAAGTACATGGATTACTGGAACCATGTCCTGTGGTCCGATGAGAGCAAGATAAACTTATTTGGTTCAGATTGTGTCAAGCGTGTGTGGCGGCAACCAGGTGAGGAGTACAAAGACAAGTGTGTTTTGCCTACAGTCAATCATGGTGGTGGGAGTGTCATGGTCTGGGCCTGCATAAGTGCTGCCGGCACTGGGGAGCTCCAGTTAATTGAAGGAACCATGAATGCCAACATGTACTGTAACATACTGAAGCAGAGCATGATCCCCTCCCTTCGGAGACTGGGCAGCAGGGTAGTATTCAAACACGGTAACGACCCCAAACACACCTCCAAGATGACCACTGCCTTGCTAAAGAAGCTGAGGGTAAATTTGATGGACTGGCCAAGCATGTCTCCAGACCTAAACCCTAGTGAGCATCTGGGGGGCATCCTCAAACGGAAGGTGGGGGAGCGCAAGGTCTCTAACATCCACCAGCTCCGTGAAGTTGTCATGGAGGAGTAGAAGAGGACTCCAGTGGCAAGCTGTGAAGCTCTGGTGAACTTCATGCCCATGAGGGTTAAGGCAGTGCTGGAAAATAATGATGGCCACACAAAATATTGACACTTTGGGCCCAATTTGGACATTTCCACTTAGGGGTGTACTCGCTTTTGTTGCCAACAGTTTAGACATGAATGGCTGTGTGTTGAGTTATTTTGAAGGGGACAGCAAATTTACACTGTTATACAGTCTGTACACTCACTACTTTACATTGTAGCAAAGTGTCATTTCTTCAGTGTTGTCACATGAAAAGATATAATAAAATATTTACAAAAATGTGAGGGGTGTACTCACTTTTGTGGGATACTGTACATGTATTAGCAAAAATGCTTCTAGTAAAAGTTATCACTGTTTTAGTGCGAACATTTTTCTCTGCAAGTGCATGTTAAGCATATCTAGATATTCTCAGTGCACCAGCATTTTAAATACTACAGCTGTTCAGGGCACCAGTGGGGCTTGTATCATGTCAGCAATTAACAAATTGAGTCATTACCAGATGGTACAAGCACTTTAGGCTCTCTGAGCAAGTACCGTGCTTAAAATGCTGGTGCATTGTACATTATTAAATACACTTTTGAAACAGCTATAGCTTTTATTAGAAACATTTTTGCAAAAATGCTTCTATTCAAAAGTGAAATGCATCCATGTGGATTGTAATTTAGGCTGGAATGTCCCTTTAAGATAATTTGATGATAGAAGTAAATTGAAAAGTTGCTTAAAATTGCATGTTCTGTCTAAATCATGAAAATTTAATTTTGACTTTCCTCTTCCTTTTAAAAATAATAGCACTGAGATCTTAGTACTCCTAAGCTTCCTGCTCCACCCCCCTCCTACTTGTTGTGTTTGATAAGGGGAAAATACTTTTCTTTTTAACTCATTCATTTTTTGTTGGTGTTGCCTTGCAATTAACACTCTTTAGGATATCAGCGGGGATCTTATTCTGTCTTGGCTAACATTTATTTATTTTTGTTTCTTATTCTGCAACCACCTGAAAGTAATGAGTGTGTATGTAGTGTATGTAGAAAGGATGTGCTTCCCATATAGGGTCGCCACCTCGGCCTTATTTTCCTGGACACGTTTGAGTTATACATGCTGCAGGGTATGCAGAGGGCATTGTGCACCTAAACAGCACACAAATAGTGACCCTGGGCAGCACTATGGTCCTCCCTGCATACCCTGAAACATGTGTAACTCATAAGTGTCCAGGAAAACATGGCCGAGGTGGTAAACCTATTCCCATATGTTATATCAGTCAATTTGGGGCATGGGGTCAAATGTAGAAAAGAGAACATTTAGGGTAACAGGTATACATATTGAAAACATTATGTGTAAACAGAATAAGATGGTGTTTGTATGTAAATTGATATTCACACTATGTCTCACTCCTTCCCAACTCCTGTATTTCTCTACTTTCCACCCATTCTCTCTTATGTTATAGAGACCTGTTCAGTGAATAATGGTGGCTGTGACAGCCGATGTCATGACTCATTAGCAGGAGTGCACTGTAGCTGTCCAATGGGATTCATGTTACAGCCGGACAGGAAGACATGTAAAGGTAAGTACTGCTAGACATGGCCACTCTCAGTCATGCATTGTCTTATGATGTGCAGCCCACTACAGGTGGCACCACTAGAATTACTGAATAATATGAAGAACACATTGGCTACCTATAGAGGATGATCAATCTCTGATTGGTTGCAGTATCACACCCACATTTCAGTTTCAAAATGGGAGGTACTACCTCTTTCAACAGTTGCCCTTTGCTCGTGAATATTTATTTGTTCTTTACAACATTTTTTTTTTTAATAGAAAATCCCCCACAATACATGATACATGTTTATTAAATGAACAATGATCTGTCAAAATTCCAGTTTATAGTGGGGTACTTTTAAATGAACCTGCAACAAGTGCCCCCTCTATCCTTTTTACTTAAGGGACATGAAACAAACCCATTTTTTTTCTTTCATGATATAGATAAAGAATACGATTTTAAAAAACTTTCCAATATATCTGTTATCTACATTGCTTCCTTCTCTTAGTATATTTTGTTGAAAAAAACAGCAATGCACATGGGTGAGCCAATAACATGAGGCTTAAACTTGCAACAACCAATCAGCAGTTCCTGAGCCTCTCTAGATATGCTTTTAACAAAGTATACCAAGAGAACAAAATAAATTAGATAATAGAAATAAATTGGAAAGTTGTTTAAATTGTATGTTTTCTCTGAATCAAGAAAGAAAAATGGGTTTCATGTCCCTTTAATGGTCCTTAGGGTGGTAATATTGTTTATGTCTGCCAAAAGAGAAGGAATTCATTGGAAAAAAATCTGGTGTTAAAATAAGGAACATAAACTATACTTACAAGCATATAATTACCTAGATATACAAATGTAACCACTTTTTTCTCTTGTGTGAAAATTATTTTTAATTTGTGCTTGTATGAAGATTTCGAGTTGATGAAATCCCAAAATCCTTATATTTACCCTGGCGGCTCTATGGAATTATACAATAATTAGAAATCTTCCTGTTACTGCAGTAAAAAAACAACAACCCAGCAACACAGTGGTCTGATTAGTATCAAAATGCGGTAAAATATCAGAGTTTAAAATACATTATAACAAAACTGATGGTATAAAGAGATTTAATGCTCTATAAATAATTGATGTGACAATACAAATGATACAGTCTACACATTCAACTCCTTTATAATAATAGGGAAGACTATTATTATTATTCTTAGATATAAGGAGGGAGATTTAACACTCTCATGCCCCTTCTGGACACCGATGGCAACAATATTAAAGGGGCAGTCTAGTCAAAATTAAACCTTCATGATTCAGATAGGGCATGTAATTTTAAACAACTTTCCAATTTACTTCTATTATCTAATTTGCTCAATTCTTTAGATATCCTTTGTTGAAGAAATAGCAATGCACATGCGTGAGCCAATCTCACAAGGCCTCTATGTGCAGCAACCAATCAGCAGCTACTGAGCATATCTAGATATGCTTTTCAGCAAGTGATATCAAGAGAATGAAGCAAATGAGATAATAGAAGTAAATTAGAAAGTTGTTTAAAATGACATGCTCTTTCTAAGTCACGAAAGAAAAAATTGGGGTTTCATGTCCCTTTAACTTAAGTGAGAAGCCCTTTAAGATGGTTGGAATATCCCTTCTGTCACATGTATCCATTATAATGACTAAACACAACTTACATTTCATTCAGCCACTAAAATAACTATCAAAAGTCATAGGATATTGGTGTATAATATAGTATTGCAATTCATAGCAATACTTTCTTTAAAGGGATATTAAACCTACAACTTTTATTTTATGATTCAGACAGAGCAAACAATTTAAAACAAGTTTCCAATTTACTTTTATTGTCAAATTCGCTTTGTTCCCATTGTTGTCTTTGTTGATGAGATACATAGGTAGGTGTATATGAGTACTACATGGCAGGAAATAGTGCTGCATCTAGTGCTCTTTTAAATGGATAACATTCTTGCAAAACTGCTGCCACATAGTGCTCAAAACACGTGCATGCTTCTGAGCTTATATCCCTGCTTTTTAACAAAAGATGGCAAAAGATCTATGAAGATGTGGTAAGAGAAGTAAAATTAAAATGGTATGCTCTGTCTGAATCATGAAAGAAGAATGTAGGATGTCCTATCCCTTTAATAATCTAACAGTTCTTATTAAAGTGAATGTCAATTTTGATGCTAAAGTGCCCGGTTTTTAAAAATCCGATTAAAAACAGGGGCACTTTAATTCATCAAAATTTACATTTCACTCTTGTTGTGAAATACTTACCTTTTAATCTGGACAGCCAATCCAGTTTCCTCCACCCATCACAAAGCCTCTTCCTGGGTCTAAAATTAGGAATCCGGCTTCCTCCAATCACGGCATTGAATCAGACACTGATTCCCCCAGGGGGAAGCCGTGATTGGAGGATGACCTATCCATCATTTCTGACGTCAGAAATGGCTTGCAACAACCTGAGGAAGCTGGAGTGGCTGTCAAGTTTAAAAGGTAAGTATTTTTTCAGAACAGGAGTGAAATGTAAATTTTGATGAATTAAAGTGCCCCTGTTTTTAATCAAATTTTTAAAAACCGGGCACTTTAGCATAAAAATTTACATTCACTTTAATATTGCTGGGATACTATAAAATATTCCTATATTGTTTTGTTTTCTGTTGCTCATTAAAACTGAGTTTTAGCTGCTGGCAGACCTAATAGGCGTAGTACTTATGTTATTCTCTTAGAAAAGAGGCTGAAACAAGTTTTCTGACGACTGCTTTCCTTAAAAGCTATCAGGATTATCTATAAAAGACTGCAAGGTTTAAAGTGAGAGTACCTGACACTGCCAAGTCCTCACCATATGAATATAATTGTTTTTAGTTTCATATACATTACTTATTTGTATAGCTAATGGGAAACATCAGAGACCTGCTTGGATAGCACATAGTTAAACACATTCAAGGACCTATTTTTGAACTTACTTGGTAAAACCTATTTTACCATGAAAACAGTACAAAGCTATTTTTGTTTGTGAAAATTTATTCCCTAGTATTAAAATATAAAGTATGAAGCAGGACACTCAGCCGTTTCAGATTTTGCACAATGATTCCACGCAGGTAGCACTAGGGTGGCCATGTTTTCCTGGACACTTATGAGTTACACATGCTGCAGGGTTTGCAGAGGGCAACATGAATTACACCCCTGGACAGCACACAAATAGTTACCCTGGACAGCACTATTCATGTTACTCCCTGCACACCCTGCAGCATGTGTAACTCATAAGTGTCCAGGAAAACATGGCTGAGGTAGCAAACCTGTGCAGCAATCATCCTAGAATCGCAATCCATTACCTATAAATATCCCAAATTAAAATAGAGCTCCCCTGACCCCAATCAGGAAAGGTCAAGCCACACCTGCACTTGCTCCACCCACAGGTCATTCTAGCCTCCTTCTGGATTCTAGATGGGACATTTTGTGAGGTATGTTAAAGTGAATATAACATCAAATGCAAAATATTAAGTATAAAGTGAATACAACTCCAATTTTATTGAGTAGTATATTATACTGCCTTTATATATACTTATTAAGAAATGTAGGGAGCACTGATTTATGATATATAGCAAATGTCTCTTTCCAGAAGTCTTCAAGCCTTGTAATACCATTAGTCCTCACAGATACATCTTACAGTCTCAGCAAGCTTTAGAGAATCAAGGCCTAAAGCTCAACTTTCCTTTTTTTTGTGATTTAAAGGGACATGCAACCCAAACTTTTTCTTTCATGTTTCAAACAGAGCATAACATTTAAAAAAAAACAACTTTCCAATGTACTTTTATTATCAGTTTTACTTCTCATGGTATACTTTCTTGAAGGAGCAGCAATGCACTACTGGGACATTGTTAAGGCAATGACAATAGGTATATGTGCAGTCACCAATCAGCAGATAGCTCCCAGTTCCTGAGCCTACCTAGGTATGCTAGTCAAGAATGTATACCAGGAAAATGAAGCACATTAGATAATATAATTAAATAGGAAAGTTGCTTAAAATTGTAGGCTTTCTCTGAATCAGAAAAACTATTTGGTTCCATGTTCCTTTAAATTAAAAGACAATTTAGAATAGAGTCCAGCATACAGCAAAAATCCTCAAAGAGGTGAGAGTAATCCTTACTATCTTTACCTTTGTACCTTTAAATTAAAAGGACATGGGAAAGGAGAGTTTACCATTAAAGGGACATAGTGAAGGTAAACTTTGATGAATGAAAGCCCGTTTTTTTAAAATACTATTAAAAACAGGGGCACTTTCATTCATCAAAGTTTAGAAGGCAGACGTTTTGATTAAAAACTTACCTTTGTTTCTTTTTTATGACACGATGAGTCCACGGATCATCTTAATTACTAATGGGATCCTCATTGCTCCTGCTTGGCCTCGCAGGATTTGGTATGCAGATCTCTGCCACCTTGGAGACGTCCGTTGAGGAAGGATCTTCTAATTCAAGGGCCCTTCCTTTTCCCAAATCTAGTTTCTCTGAAGCTGACTGCTTGGAGATTGAACACCTAATTTTTTTCCAAGCGGGGGTTTTCTGACTCGGTCATAGAGACCATGATTCAGGCTCGTAAGCCTGTAACTAGAAGGATTTACCATAAGATTTGGCATAAATATCTCTATTGGTGTGAATCCAAGGGCTACTCATGGAGTAGAGTTAGGATTCCTAGAATTTTGTCTTTTCTCCAAGAAGGGTTGGAGAAAGGTTTATCGACTAGATCCCTAAAGGGTCAAATCTCGGCCTTATCTATTTTGTTACACAAACGTCTGGCGGATGTCCCAGATGTACAATCATTTTGTCAGGCCCTGGTCAGGATCAGGCCTGTGTTCAAACCAGTTACTCCTCCATGGAGTCTTAATTTAGTTCTCAAAGTTCTTCAAGGGGCTCTGTTTGAGCCTATGCATTCTTTAGATATTAAGTTGTTATCTTGGAAGGTTTTATTTCAGCATTGCAGTATGAGTCTCCTTACCTTATTTTCCATTCAGATAAGGTAGTTTTACGTACTAAATTAGGATTTCTTCCTAAGGTTGTTTCTGATCGGAACATTATTCAGGAGATTGTTGTTCCTTCTTTGTGTCCTAATCCTTCTTCTCAGAAAGAACGACTTCTGCACAATTTAGACGTGGTCCATGCTTTAAAGTTTTACCTGCAGGCGACTAAGGACTTTCATAAGTCTTCTTCTTTGTTTGTGATTTTCTCAGGAAAACGTAAGGGACAGAAAGCTACGACTACTTCTGTTTCTTTTTGGCTGAAGAGTATCATACGTTTTGCATATGAGACTGATGGACAGCAGCCTCCTGAGAGAGTTACGGCTCATTCCACAAGGGCTGTGCTTCCTCATGGGCATTCAAAAATGAAGCTTCTGTGGAACAGATTTGCAAGTCTGCAACTTGGTCCTCTCTTCACACTTTTTCAAAGTTCTACAAATTTGACACTTTTTGCCTCGGCTGAGGCCGCTTTTGGGAGAAAGGTTCTTCAAGCAGTGATGCCTTCTGTTTAGGTTCCCTGTCTTGTCCCTCCCGTATCATCTGTGTACTTTAGCTTGGGTATTGAATCCCATTAGTAATTAAGATGATCCGTGGACTCATCGTGTCATAAAAAAGAAAAGAAAATTTATGCTTACCTGATAAATGTATTTCTTTTTTGACACAATGAGTCTACGGCCCGCCCTGTTCTTGTAAGACAGGTTGTTGGTTATTATAAACTTCAAACACCTCTGCACCTTGGTTTTTCCTTTCTATCCTTAACTTTGGTCGAATGACTGGAGTGGGAGGGAAGGGACGAGCTATTTAACAGCTTTGCTGTGGTGCTCTTTGCCGCCTCCTGCATGGCAGGACTGGTATTCCCAATAGTAATTAAGATGACCTGTGGTTTCATCGTGTCAAAAAAGAAATACATTTATTAGGTAAGCATAAATTTTCTTTTTTTTCACAGCCAGAGCAGCTTCCCCCACCCGGAGATCCTCTCTTCACACATCATCAGTAACTAATCCGGCTTCCTTCAATCACGGCATGGCCTCAGGCAATGACTACCCTGGGGGGAAATGAGGATGCTGGATTAGTTATTGATGACATGTGAAGAGAGGATCTCCGTGTGGGGGAAGCTGCTCTGGCTGTGAAAAAAACAAAGGTAAGTTTTTAATCAAAACGTCTGCCTTCTAAACTTTGATGAATGAAAGTGCCCCTGTTTTTAATAGTATTTTTAAAAAACGGGCTTTCATTCATCAAAGTTTACCTTCACTTTAAACACTTTGAGATGGTCATATAAAATGATAAATCATATGTATAAAAAAAAGTTGTCAGTATACTTTCATTATTTATTTTGTCCCCTTTGCCTTTAATTCCATTCTGAATTTGTGAGCTTTTCAGTTCCTGCTAGAAATGGAAGTGCAGAACACTGTTATATTCCACACAGCCATTGGCTGCACACTCTAGTGACCTATTTATAACTGTCTCTAATTGGCCACAGCAGAGAAAGTAACCTATATTACAACATGGCAGCTCCCATTGTATTATAGACACTAAAACTTTACACTTATTTTGTCAATATTTAAACAGCTAATTAAACTTTAAAAAAATACAGCTATAAGTTATTCCCAGACTAATCTTTCCTTTGAATGCTTCATTCTATGTAGCATTTATTTAGTGTTTTAATGTGACCATGCAATAACAAAATATATACATAAATATATCTACATTTTTATCCACATTAAACATTTTCCAAAACATTAAGAAAGAAATTCATATTAGAATATTCGAATTCAATATTATCTCTTCAATATTGTGTAAACCAGTTATAGTTTGGTTTACCTATAGCAATGGTTGATGGCTTGTCTGCCAAGGTTCTGAGCTTTAATTTTTGTTGCTGTCTATGAGGATAAGCACTGATGTGTAATTATTCAAACAAATCTTAATTCCATGGTAAGACCTTCCTCATAAAGTTTGACTCTTCATAAACTTTCATTAAATGAGATATTGCATCTAAAAATAGTCTCAACTGGGTTAACTCAGTCTTGCATATAAGCCTTGAAATGTTTATGAGGACTCTGTGGCTAATTGAAATGTAAAACACAAGCTAAATGAATTGGCACCAGAAACGTCCTTATGTTGTAAAAAGTGGGATATTATTTATTGGTCTTTGGGTCTGGTGGTGTATATGCAATTCATGCTTGTTAGGCATCTAGGTGATATTGATGGCACAGGAAATGTTTTTAGTGAGGGGAGGGATATAAAACATTGAGTACAGAAAAGAGCCAGTGACCTCCCAATTGTCCCTATTTGAGAAGGACAGTCCCTAATTCTGAGCTCTGTCTTGCTGTTCCTGTTTAGAGATTGCCCGTTAGCCTCACCCATAGACCAAACAGATACGCCCACAAACCACACAGACACGCCCACTGACAACCAGACATTACCATTATCCTGTCAAAAATCCACCTTTGGCACCAAAATGACAACGGACCCCCTCAACCTCAAGAGTTGCTAATTCCTAGCCACAAATGTTGGGAACTATTATTTTTATTATTAGTGAATGGGAGAATAATAATGGTCATAAAGAGTCCTTATTATAAAGAACCACATCCCCTGTATACATCTTTGCACCATCAACATTTTACATGTTTGAGAATGAGGGAAATCTGAACATACCAGCGAAGGGACAAGAAGTGGCTTATTTCTGCTGCAATCTTGTAATGGATCTGCAAAGTTTGTCTCAATTCTTTATCTCTTCGTGGGATCTTTAACAGTACACTTTTTCACAGGATTATTATTGTATGAGTTCTATCATAAAAAAAGTTTCAGTGTTGTAATTTTCTTCTGCAGATATTGATGAGTGTCGCATGAATAACGGTGGTTGTGACCATATCTGCCGGAATTCTGTTGGGAGTTTTGAGTGCGGCTGCAGAAAAGGATACAAACTGCTTATCAATGAGAGAGGATGCCAGGGTGAGTTTTATGCACACATTTCACTTTATCTCTATCTAATCTAAACATCTTAATACATATGGTGTGTGCAAAAGTAATTAGGAAAAAGTAAAGCAGAAAATAATTAAGTGAATAAAATATATAATATATCAGCAGTGATAATAAATCACATTTGACTATATATTTGTGTTAGCAACATTTGCATTGTTTTAACTTTTGCCTTGTGACTTTGCTTTTGTGAGTTAGGGTCAGAGAAAATAAAAAAAAAAGTAAAAAAATAAAAAAGCTCCTACACAGATGTTTAGAATGTTGTATGATCAGAGTTCTAAATCCTGCATCAGCCACTCAATCCTGTGTGGGGTGAGGGGGGCACAATTTAAAGGGGCCGTGTAGGATATGTGCATATTCTTTTTCAACAAGGGATACCAAGAGAACAAAGCACATTTGAAAATAGAAGGGAATTTAAAAGTGTCTTAAAATGACCTGCTCTATTGGAATCATGCAAGTTTAAGTTTGTCTTCCCTATCTCTTTAAGTTAAAGGGACAGTAAAAGACAAATTTAAACTTTCATGATGTAGAACATGCAATTTTAAACAAGTTTACAATTTACTTGAATTATCAACTTTGCTTTGTGCTCTTGGGATATATTACTGAAAATATACTATAATGTATATTAAAGAGCAGTTGTTAACATATTAAAATACTGTTTTTTGTTAAAAAAAACAACAAAAAACAACAAGTTAAAGGTTCAATAAAGTGAAAATTAAACATTCATGATTCCGATAGAGCAAGCAATTTTAAAAGACTCCAGTTCACTTCCATTATCAAATTGTGCACAGACTTTTTATATACACACTTCTCGAGGCACCAGCACCTGCTAACCATGAGCAGAGGTAGCAGTGTATACGTTTATAAGTCTGTGATTGACTGGTGGCTGTCACATGACACAGAGTGTTGGCAAATTGAAGTACATTTTTTAAATGTGTCAGAAAAAAAATCAGAGCAAGTGCTAGTGCACTGCCTTTTTATTATGCATTTGTTTATTATGCAATTCTACTGTATTTAAAGGGACATTATACACCAGATTTTTCTTTGCATAAATGTTTTGTAGATGATCCATTTATATAGCCCATAGAGGTTTCTTTTTTGTAAAAATGTTTAGTTTTGCTTATTTTTAAATAACATTGTGCTGATTTTCATACCAAGCCCCAAAGTTTTGGGAGTATACTGCTGTCTACAGACTCTAGCTTGCTCCTGTTTGTTTAAAGGGTCTTTTCAAATGCAGAGGAGGGGGGGGGGGGAAGTGTCTGCTGCCACTGGGTGTTCCAGTCAACTTAATGAAAAGTACTAAACTGGGAGCTTCTAAGTAAGTTTTTAAAAGGTTTTATACAGGATTTTTATATCAGTATCTGTGCATATTATTCTTTATAGTAGTGTATAATACATGCAGTTATATAAAAATTGGTATTTACTGTCCCTTTAATGGTCTTATAAGCAATTTACAGTACATTATGTTTTCAGTTTTATGTCCATTTCACATCTCTAAACATCACCCTGCTTTAATATGCTAATCCTTTAAAGGGACATGAAATTCAAATTATTTCTTCATTACTCAGAGGATACAATTTTAAACAACTTTTCAATTTACATCTGTTATCAAATTTGCTTCATTGTATTGGTATCCTTTGTTGAAGGAGCAGCAATGTAATACTGGGAGCTAGCTGAGCACATTGGTAGTGGCAATTACAAGAGGCATATATGTGCCACCCCAATCAGCAGCTAGTTCCCAGTAGTGCACTGCTGCTCCTGAGCCTATCTAGGTAAATTTTTCAACAAAGAATACCAAGGGAACAAAGCAAATGTAATAATATAAGTAATTTGGAAAGTTGTTTGATTCACTAATTTTACTTTACTGCCCCTTTAAGCTGCTACTGTACTGTCTATTTAAGCCATTCACCACTAAACATTGTGTATGAAACCTTGAAACGCTACACAACTTACAACTTGAAATTGTTTCATTGTGTCTTTAAATGATACACAGCGTAGATTAAAATACACTTTTTAAAAGATACATAGACCAAGGCAACTGAGTTTATGTGGTGTGGTGATCTAAATACTTGTGGAAGCAAATACCGGTCTTCAGTGGCCCAACAATTTGAAGGCTTGGACCACTTTTTGACATCACTGATGCCTAAGTCAAGAGGACCAACAAGCTATGAAGACCTTAAGTTTTTTCCTCCTAAAAGCAGACAGGTCTGTGATGTTACAACCTTTAAGCAGAATAGCCAGTGACGGCCTTTCGTTTCTATGACCAGAAACTTTAGGTTTTAGTTCACCCAGCCTAAGTCCTGTGAGATTTCTGTAAGTCCTTCAGTGAATGAAGTATAAGTGTCCAAAAATGCCCAAATGCTTTGTGAATGTGGCATTGTAAACAGGAGACTGTCAACACTAATGTTATTGCCTTTTAGATATATCTGCCGCCACCAATTACTCCTCCAGTAAGTGCCTTGATGTACATGCTGAAGTGTTTTTGCAAGCACTGGATGCCTGGGCAAAGATCGATCATTTAGGGTGCAGTGACTTAAAATGGCACACTGCACTTAGTGGATAGTAAAGGGATGTACAACCTAAAACATTTCCTTCATGATTTGGATCAGGGTTCTACAAACCACGGGTCAACACCACTTCCTGGGTAGCAACATCATGTTTAGTGGGTCACAACTTGGGTGTGTATTATATGAGAGTGTGTGGTGTCAGTGTGTGTTTTATGACATTGTGTGGTGCGTGTGTGGTGTGTGTGTTGTATGAGAGTGTGTGGTGTGTGTGTTATATGACAGTGTGTGTGGTGTGTGTGTTATATGACAGTGTGTGTGGTGTGTGTGTTGTATTAGAGTGGTGTGTGTGTTGTTGTATTATAGTGTGTGTTGTATGAGAGTGTGTGGTGTGTGTGTTTTATGACAGTGTGTGTGGTGTGTGTTGTATGAGAGTGTGTTGTATGACAGTGTGTAGTGTGTGTGTTTTATGACAGTGTGTGGTATGTGTGTGTGTGTTGCATTAGAGTGGTGTGTGTGTTGTATTATAGTGTGTAGTGTTGTATTATAGTGTGTGTGTATGTGTTGTATGAGAGTGGTGTGTGTGTGTGTTGTATGAGAATGGTGTTTGTGTGTTGTATTAGAGTGTGTGGTGTTTGTATGGTGTGTGTGTTGTATTAGAGTGTGTGTTTTATGAGATAGTGTGTGTTATTACCTTTTATAATACATTTTAGTTACTTTACCAAAAATTGCAGCTATCTTGTATATTACTTCAGAAATTTTCAGAACAAGCATAAAATAGGGTCACAAAGGTATTTGGTATCATTACACTTGGTCTTGGGAAAAAAAGTTTGAAGGACCCTGCATTAGATAGAGCATGTGATTTTATAGAACTTTCCAAAGTTCTTCTATTATGCAATTTGCTTTTGTATCTTGGTATCATTTGTTGAAAAGCATACCTAGGAAGGCTCAGTAGCAGCAATGCACTACTTTAAGCTAGCTGGTGATTGGTGTCTGCACATAGATGCCTCTTGTCATTCGCTCTCCAGATGTGTTCAGCTAACTCCCAATAATGCATTGCTACTATTTGAACAATGAATACCAAGTGAGTGACGCCCATTTGATAAAAAATTGGGGTTTTAAGTCCCTTTAAAGACGCTAGAAGTTAAAGGGAATGTAATGGATCCTCTAGTAACCCCTCAAATCTAAAGGAACCAACTGTTCATCCTTCTGTTTTTAGCTCCTGGTCTCTTCAAAGAGTCTGCTTAGAGGAGGTATTAAACCCAATCTTAGCCAAGAGGGCTTTGGCAGTTTATTTACCTGCTTTTTAAGGTAGTAATCAAATACTTAGAGAAACTTGGCATTGATTGTAATGTAAATATTTTGTTCCTGTTCGTCAAGCAGTAGCATTTCTCTCTATTTAGGAGAGAAAAACGCAATTGTTCAAATGTAAACTGAACATTCGCCAGTATAAATTTGGATGTCCACCAGGTAAACTAAAGTTGTTGCATTTCTCAAGCATTTTAGAAATGTGTTTTCCAGAACCCATTATACGGAACGTCCTTTGAAACTAATGAATGTGGTATGCAAAATACTTTAGCTTTGGCAAACAATTAATCTGACTTGAAGCAGAAAAGAAAGTAGTATTTCCAAAATTTAAGTTACTACCCATTGAAAAGTTTACGGGCACATGATAAATAACCAGCCATTACAAGTGGCGGGTTATTGCTACCGCAAGCTCATGGTAGCAATTAGCACTCATAAAATTAACCATTGATCAGATCTCTGGTTAATTTTATAAATGTCTCCCAATGGCCCCCAAAATAGTAATAGTGTGCTTTATTTTTATTTATTTTTAAAAAGTAGCATTTTTCATTTTTTATTAAATTTATTTTTATTATTATCAGGTATACGCTGTCGGCATTTAACATTGCACAAGCATTTCTGGTGAAATGCGTGTGTAATGCTGCCCCCTGCACATTTGTGGCCAATCGGCCGCTAGCAGGGGATATCAATCATCCCGATTGTATCTGATTGGGGTGATTGCTGTCCGCCACCTCTGAGTTGGCTATGAGTTAAAGACGACCACTGCTTCTTAATTTTTTTGTTTCCGGCGAGCCTGAAGGCTTGCGCGGAAACAGCTGCATCCGCAGCATAATAAATCTACTCCTTAGTCTTTTATTAGTTCAGTGCTGGACTCAGTGAAGAAGGCCTGGGATTAGCAAGGCTCCCCCAGCACACTAGAGGTAAGTATAAACCAACCGGTGAAATTTTTCACTTGCAGCAAAGGAATACATTTATTTTAACGAAAAATGTAAACAAATACTGAAAAACAATTTGAATACCAAATTGTGCAGCAAATGATTATTCTGAAAACTAAATTTTCAGAATACTTGTTACAAATAATTAGTCCAAAACAAATTATTCGCTGCTACACGTCTACTGATTACCAACACCCAAATACACCAATAATAAAATATTTCTGTTTTTCTTGCAATCACCAGTAATGATATGCAGTTGTTGTTTTTTTTCATGAATCTTAGCTAAAAATGCTTGGGTATTAAGAATGCATTACCACACTTCCATTTCCTTAAGTCATGCTAACCATTTTCATAAACAAGTAGATCCCATCTCATCTAAGTCTTGTGTTAGTCCGTCACCATATGAGGTTGTCCGTTTGTTGGTAGTTGGTGAAGAAAAGAGACTTTAGAATTTTCTGTATCTCACTTGGTGTGGAACACCAACAAACTGGGGTGCAGTTTGGAATCATGTGAGGACCTAGATAAATTTGGTTTCCTCATGAGATCTCAGTCTTCGTTCAACTTCCTGGAAGTAAGAGTTATGTTTCTGGGAGTCTTGAGTCTAGCATGGTGTTCAAATCAATCTACAATGGGAAAGGCTTTGCAGAACTGAGATTATTGTTCTCACATTTTGTTCTAATCACTCATAATTATTGGGATGCTTTTCTTCACAGATTTCATGTAGTTGGAGCTCTTAAGTACTATCTGGAATTTGTTATGGTTCTGAAAGAATGATAAACTCTTTTTGTTTATTTAATTTTGGTGTATGAGTTGAAGAAAAACCTTTTAAGGTGAAGGAGCTCTCTACTAGGGCTATGGCTTCCTCTTTGTCTCATTGCTATGAGCCTCAGTTGGAGATCTTTGCAAGGCAGTCGGTCAATTAGTTCACTCTACATACTGCAACTAAATTTTAATAGTTCAATGTCCGTACCCTCAAATGTATCCATATTTGCAATATAAATACATGAAAAGAAGTTGTTAGAATAGTTTGAAACTAACAGGAAATAGATTATTGTGCACACCTTATCCATAGAGATAGACTATTCAATGAATGATGACTCCCATAACTCTAATGAGGGACTGGGCTATCACCAGGACAGGAAAATCCATTTGCATGGATGCATTTGAATTTGAAATAGAAGCATTTTTTCAATATACTTGTGCTTCTAGTAAAAGTGGTTACTGTGTTTTTGCGGCATATCCACATATCCTGTGAGGCTCCGTGCACCGGTATTCAAACACCTCACCTGCTCAGAGAGTCAGCAGCGGCTTTTATGACACAAATTACCTCTACACAGAAGTAATACAAACCCTCACCAGCTTTCTAAGCATACATGGTGTTTGAATACTGATGCATAGGCCCCCACAGGATATGTGCATATGCCGCAGAAAAACAGTGATACCTTTTACTAGAAACATTTTTGCTAATGGGGGTATATTTGAAAGTTGCTTTTATTTCAAATTGAAATGAACCCATGCACATTTCAAATTTTGTTTCCTTTTAATTTGTAGAGAGAGTCAACACAAAAAATGCACAAAGTCTGTGAAATTTAAAAGCTGTTAATCAATAGAAGTTGTTATTCTTGAATCCCATGACATTCCCTTCCTTCTAACTCTAAGTTAATCCTTTTCAGACATTGATGAGTGCTCCTTTGATCGGACATGTGACCACATCTGTGTTAACTCCCCTGGAAGCTTCCAATGCCTGTGTCACAAAGGCTATGTCCTCTATGGACTCACTCACTGTGGAGGTAAACTCGCTGATTTTGTACCTTTGGGCAATTTCTGTCTGTTTGATCCTAAGGAAGACACTAGTATCACGGGCATGGGTGTTCATGACAATGTTGTTCAAGCATAAAAGTTTTTTTTTTTTCTTATTTACAACGTTTCTTAGCAACTATGTTTGTGACAATTTTTTCCAAGTTTTGTGACTGACAGTGAAATAATAACAAAAGTGTCCTTTCTGTTTAAAGGAACATGAAACCCCCATTTTTTCTATTATGATTTAGAAAGAGCATGCAATTTTAAACAACTTTCTAATTTACTTCTATTATCTAATTTGCTTAATTTTTTTGATATCCTTTGCTGGAAAGCATATCTAGATCTAGGCTCAGTAGCTGCTGATTGGTGGATGCACATAGATGCCTCGTGTGATTGGCTCACTTATGTGCATTGCTATTTCTTCAACAAAGGATATCTAAAGAATGAAGCAAAATAGAAAATAGAAGTAAATTGGAATGTTGTTTAAAATTGTATTCTCTATCTGAATAATGAAAGAAAAATTTGGGGTTTAATGTCACTTTAAGTGTTAAAGATATAGTGGACTTTATAAGAAAATTTAGTTCACTAAACCAGAAAACAAATCTTTCCACAGACGTGGATGAATGCAGTATTAACAAAGGAGGCTGTAAATACGGCTGTGTCAACACCCCAGGAAGTTATGAGTGCATTTGTCCCCCTGGTTTTAGACTGCACTGGAATCGCAAAGATTGCATAGGTGAGTTTCCTAGCTATTTGTGTAATAAACACAAAATAAAAGTTTCTCTGGTTTTACTATTTAGAACTACGTGTTTGAGTAAAATTAACATTTTTGTATCCTATATAATAAATGGCCAAGTATGTTTGTCAGATGCAGTCATGCGCAGTAGAGACTGTACGTGACAAACATACCTGGCCGTTTGGATCCTGACACTCAGCACTCAGAGCAAGGCTGAAGCGGAGTGTCAGGGGGCATGGCCGACGGGAGCGTCGCGATGGGGCGTGGCTGGGCGCTGCGAGGGACTTGGCCGGGCACGGCGAGGGACGTGGCCGGGCGCGGTAAGGGGCGTGACAGGGTGGGTGTTGCCGTGATGGGGCGTGGCCGGGCGGGGTGCCGCGATGGGGGTGTGGCCAGAGAGGCAAAGGGTTTGAAAGACAGAGCCAGAGAGGGAGCAAGAGAGGGGGTGAGAAGGGCCAAAGTGGGGGGAGAGAGCCAAATAGAGAGGGGGAGAGAGCCAAATAGAGGGGGGAGAGAGAGCCAAAGAGGGGGAAGAGAGAGAGCAAAAGAGGAAAGAGAGCCAAAGAGGAGAGAGCAAAAGAGGAAAGAGAGCAAAAGAGGGGAGAGAGCCAAAGAGGGGGGGAGAGAGAGCCAAAGAGGGGGAGAGAGAGAGCAAAAGAGGAAAGAGAGCAAAAGATTAAAGAGAGCCAAAGAGGAAAGAGAGCCAAAGAGGAGAGAGAGCAAAAGAGGGGAGAGAGCAAAAGAGGGGGGAGAGAGAGCCAAAGAGGGGGGAGAGAGAGCCAAAGAGGGGGGAGAGAACAAAAGAGGGGGCAGAGAGAGCAAAAGAAGGGGGAGAGAGCCAAATAGGGGAGAGAGAGAGCAAAAGAGGGGAGAGAGACCACAAAGGAGAGGGGGAGAGAGCACAAAAGAGAAGGGGAGAGAAAGCAAAAGAGAGGGGGGAGAGAGAGAGCAAAAGAGAGGGGGGAGAGAGAGCAAAAGAGAGGGGGGGGAGAGAGCAAAAGAGAGGGGGGAGAGAGCAAAAGAGAGGGGGAGAGAGCAAGGGGTGGGACTGCTGTACTGCAAAAATGGCCCGTGTACACGGGCTTTAGTACTAGTTGTTCTATAAATGACTGACAACATTTATCCCAAATAAAAATATTGTCATTGAAAGAATTTATTTGCAGAAAATTACAACTGGTCAAAATAACAAAAATAAATATGCAATGTTTCCAGTCCTCCAATAGTGCAAAGAAAACAAGCTCATAATCATTTTTTTTAACAACACAATACTAATGTTTTAACTTAGCAAGAGGTCAGAAATCAATATTTGGTGGAATAACCCTGATTTTCACAGCCTTCATGCGTCTGGCATGCTCTCAGCCAATTGTTCACATTGCTGTTGTTGGGTGACTTAATACCACTCCTGGTGCACAAATTCAAGCATCTTGGCTTTGTTTGATGACTTGTAACCATCCATCTTCCTCTTGATCACATTCCAGAGGTTTTCGATGTGGTTCAGGTCTGGAGATTGGACTGGTCATGACAGGGTCCTGATCTGGTCGATTTTCATCTGCACCTTGATTGACCTTGCTGTGTGGCATGGAGCATTGTCCTGCTGGAAAAAAAAACAATCCTTAGAGTTGGCAAACATTGTCAGAGCAGAACGAAGCAAGTTTTCTTCTAGGATAACCTTGTACATGACTTAATTCATACGTCCTTTTACAAAGATAAATCTGATAAAACTTTTTTTGTTATTTTGACCAGCTGTCATTTTCTTCAAATAAATGCTCTAAATGACAATATTTGTATCTGTAATTTCGAAGAAATGTTGTCAGTAGTTTTGCATTGGTCTCTTAATTTTTTTCAGAGCTGTTTTTTTCAGAGCACGGGCCAAAATGTGTAAGGCCATGTATGTTTGTAGCTGCCCAACTCCCTCCCACCTCTCTACCCTCTGATCCCCCCATCCACTCGGATCCTCTCTCCCTCATCCCCTCTCCCACTGTAAAAAAATAATAATTCTGTAGCATAGCGGTTACACCCACTGCTTCCCCCTCCAACCCCCCTCCAGCGATGTGCTGCCCACCCACCCCCCTCCTAACCCTCCCGGCGATGGTCGTCACAGCCTTTGTCAACATTTTTTTTGCTGTAGTGGTCCCAGCCACTCCCGCCTGCCTCCAGCGAGGTGCTGCCCACTCGCCTCCCTCCTAACCCTCCTGGCGCTGGTCGTCACGGTCCTTTGGGAACATTTAGCGCTAATATTTCTCTTGTTAAGTGTATTCAGTCCACGGGTCATCCATTACTTATGGGATTATATCTCCTTCCCAACAGAAAGTTGCAAGAGGATCACCCAAGCAGAGCTGCTATATAGCTCCTCCCCTCACATGTCATACCCAGTCATTCTCTTGCAACTCAACTAGATAGGACGTTGTGAGAGGTCTGTGGTGTTTTTTATACTTAGTTTATTTCTTCAATCAAAAGTTTGTTATTTTAAATGGCACCGGAGTGTGCTGTTTGTTCTCAGGCAGTATTTGGAAGAAGAATCTGCCTGCGTTTTCTATGATCTTAGCAGAAGTAACTAAGATCCACTGGCTGTTCTCGCACATTCTGAGGAGTGGGGTAACTTTCAGAAAGGGAATAGCGTGTGGGGAATCCTGCAAACAAGGTATGTGCAGTAAATTATTTTTCTAAGGAATGGAATTGACTAAGAAAATACTGCTGATACCGATGTAATGTAAGTACAGCCTTAAATGCAGCAGCGTCTGGTATCAGGCTGATGAATGTATGTACAATAAGTAATTTTCTAAGGAATGGAATTTGACTAAGAAAATACTGTTAATACTGAAGTATTGTATAAGCCTTAACTGCAGTAGAAGCGACTGGTAGCAGGCTTATTAATAACACTACCTAACTTTTAAAGTGTATGTTTAAAAGGTTTACTGGCATGTTATTCGTTTTTTGTGAGGTACTTTGGTGATAAATCTTTTTGGGGCATGATTTTCCACATGGCTGTTGTTTTTTTCTACATAGAAACGGTTAACTGAGGTTTTCCCACTGTTGTAATAGGAGTGGGAGGGGCCTATTTTAGCGCTTTTTTGCGCAGTAAAAATTCAGTTTTCAGTCTTCCTGCTTCTTCCTCCTTGATCCAGGACGTCTCTAGAGAGCTCAGGGGTCTTCAAAAGTCATTTTGAGGGAGGTAATCAGTCACAGCAGACCTGTGACAGTGTGTTTGACTGTGATAAAAACGTTAATTGTTAAATTGATTATCCGTTTTTGGGTATTAAGGGGTTAATCATCCATTTGCTAGTGGGTGCAATGCTTTGTTAACTTAATACATTTACTGTGAAAATTTGGTTGCTATAACTGATTTGGTTCATTGTTATTTCAACTGTGACGATTTTTTTGTGCTTCTTAAAGGCGTAGTAGCGTTTTTTATATTGCTTGTAAATTTATTTGAAAGGATTTTCCAAGCTTGCTAGTCTCATTGCGAGTCTGTTTAAACATGTCTGACACAGATGAATCTGTTTGTTCACTATGTTTGAAGGCCAATGTGGAGCCCCACAGAAATATGTGTACTAGATGTATTGATGTCACTTTGAATAAAAGTCAATCTATATCTGTAAAGAAATTATCACCAGACAACGAGGGGGAAGTTATGCCGACTAACTCTCCTCACGTGTCAGTACCTTCGCCTCCCGCTCAGGAGGCGCGTGATATTGTGGCGCCAAGCACATCAGAGAGGCCCATACAAATCACTTTGCAAGACATGGCTGCTGTTATGACAGAGGTATTATCTAAATTGCCTGAATTAAGAGGCAAGAGCGACAGCTCTGGGTTAAGGACAGAGCGCGCTGATGGGAGAGCCATGTCTGATACTGCGTCACAATTTGCAGAACATGAGGACGGAGAGCTTCATTCTGTGGGTGACGGATCTGATCCAGGAAGACCGGATTTAGAGATTTCTAATTTTAAATTTAAGCTTGAGAACCTCCGCGTATTGCTAGGGGAGGTATTAGCGGCTCTGAATGATTGTAACACGGTTGCAATTCCAGAGAAAGTATGTAGGTTGGATAGATACTTTGCGGTACCGGTGTGTACTGACGTTTTTCCTATACCTAAAAGGCTTACAGAAATTATTAGCAAGGAGTGGGATAGACCCGGTGTGCCCTTTTCCCCTCCTCCGATATTTAGAAAAATGTTCCCAATAGACGCCACCACACGAGACTTATGGCAGACGGTCCCTAAGGTGGAGGGAGCAGTTTCTACTTTAGCTAAACGTACCACTATCCCTGTGGAGGATAGTTGTGCTTTTTCGGATCCAATGGATACAAAATTAGAAGGTTACCTTAAGAAAATGTTTGTTCAACAAGGTTTTATCTTACAGCCCCTTGCATGCATTGCGCCTGTCACTGCTGCTGCGGCATTCTGGTTTGAGTCTCTGGAAGAGGCCATTCGCACAGCTCCATTGGATGAGATTATGGCCAAGCTTAAAGCACTTAAGCTAGCTAATGCATTTGTTTCTGATGCCGTTGTACATTTAACCAAACTAACGGCTAAGAACTCCGGATTCGCCATCCAGGCGCGCAGAGCGCTATGGCTTAAATCCTGGTCAGCTGACGTGACTTCTAAATCTAAATTGCTTAATATTCCTTTCAAAGGGCAGACCTTATTTGGGCCCGGCTTGAAAGAAATTATTGCTGACATTACTGGAGGTAAGGGTCATACTCTTCCTCAGGACAGGGCCAAATCAAAGGCCAAACAGTCTAATTTTCGTGCCTTTCGGAACTTCAAGGCAGGAGCAGCATCAACTTCCTCCGCTACAAAACAGGAAGGACCTGTTGCTCGTTACAGACAGGGCTGGAAAGCTAACCAGCCCTGGAACAAGGGCAAGCAGGCCAGAAAGCCTACTTCTGCCCCTAAGACAGCATGAAGAGAGGGCCCCCTATCCGGAAACGGATCTAGTGGGGGGCAGACTTCTCTCTTTGCCCAGGCTTGGGCAAGAGATGTCCAGGATCCCTGGGCGTTGGAGATCATATCTCAGGGATACCTTCTGGACTTCAAAGCATCTCCCCCACAAGGGAGATTTCATCTTTCAAGGTTATCAGCAAACCAAATAAAGAAAGAGGCATTTCTACGCTGTGTGCAAGACCTCTTAGTAATGGGGGTGATCCACCCAGTTCCGCGGACGGAACAAGGGGAAGGGTTTTACTCAAATCTGTTTGTGGTTCCCAAGAAAGAGGGAACCTTCAGACCAATCTTGGACCTAAAAATCTTAAACAAATTCCTAAGAGTTCCATCATTCAAAATGGAAACTATTCGAACCATCCTACCCATGATCCAAGAGGGTCAATACATGACCACGGTAGACATAAAGGATGCCTACCTTCATATACCGATTCACAAAGATCATTATCGGTACCTAAGATTTGCCTTTCTAGACAGGCATTACCAGTTTGTAGCTCTTCCCTTCGGGTTGGCTACGGCCCCGAGAATCTTTACAAAGGTTCTGGGCTCACTTCTGGCGGTTCTAAGACCGCGAGGCATAGCGGTGGCTCCGTATCTAGACGACATCCTGATACAGGCGTCAAGCTTTCAAATGGCCAAGTCTCATACAGAGATAGTTCTGGCATTTCTGAGGTCGCATGGGTGGAAAGTGAACGTGGAAGAGAGTTCTCTATCACCACTCACAAGAGTCTCCTTTCTAGGGACTCTTATAGATTCTGTAGAGATGAAAATTTACCTGACGGAGTCCAGGTTATCAAAGCTTCTAAATGCTTGCCGTGTCCTTCATTCCATTCCACGCCCATCAGTGGCTCAGTGCATGGAAGTAATCGGCTTAATGGTAGCGGCAATGGACATAGTGCCATTTGCGCGCCTGCATCTCAGACCGCTGCAATTATGCATGCTAAGTCAGTGGAATGGGGATTACTCAGATTTGTCCCCTCTGCTAAATCTGGACCAAGAGACCAGAGATTCTCTTCTCTGGTGGCTTTCTCGGGTCCATCTGTCCAAGGGTATGACGTTTCGCAGGCCAGATTGGACGGTTGTAACAACAGATGCCAGCCTTCTAGGTTGGGGCGCAGTCTGGAACTCCCTGAAGGCTCAGGGATTATGGACTCAGGAGGAGAAACTCCTCCCAATAAATATTCTGGAGTTGAGAGCAATACTCAATGCTCTTCTAGCTTGGCCTCAGTTAGCAACCCTGAGGTTCATCAGATTTCAGTCGGACAACATCACGACTGTGGCTTACATCAACCATCAAGGGGGAACCAGGAGTTCCCTAGCGATGTTGGAAGTCTCAAAGATAATTCGCTGGGCAGAGTCTCACTCTTGCCACCTGTCAGCGATCTACATCCCAGGCGTGGAGAACTGGGAGGCGGATTTTCTAAGTCGCCAGACCTTTCATCCGGGGGAGTGGGAACTTCATCCGGAGGTCTTCGCTCAACTGATTCATCGTTGGGGCAAACCAGATCTGGATCTCATGGCGTCTCGCCAGAATGCCAAGCTTCCTTGTTACGGATCCAGGTCCAGGGACCCGGGAGCGGCGCTGATAGATGCTCTTACAGCCCCTTGGGTCTTCAACATGGCTTATGTGTTTCCACCATTTCCGATGCTCCCTCGACTGATTGCCAAGATCAAACAGGAGAGAGCATCGGTGATTCTGATAGCACCTGCGTGGCCACGCAGGACCTGGTATGCAGACCTAGTGGACATGTCGTCCTGTCCACCGTGGTTCCTACCTCTGAGGCAGGGCCTTCAAATACAAGGTCCTTTCAAACATCCAAATCTAATTTCTCTGAGGCTGACTGCATGGAGATTGAACGCTTGATTCTATCAAAGCGTGGCTTCTCGGAGTCAGTTATTGATACCTTAATACAGGCACGGAAGCCTGTTACCAGGAAAATTTACCATAAGATATGGCGTAAATATTTATATTGGTGCGAATCCAAGGGTTACTCATGGAGTAAGGTTAGGATTCCTAGGATATTGTCTTTTCTACAAGAAGGTTTAGAAAAGGGTTTATCTACTAGTTCGTTAAAAGGACAGATTTCTGCTCTGTCTGTTCTCTTACACAAACGTCTGGCAGAAGTTCCAGACGTCCAGGCTTTTTGTCAGGCTTTGGCTAGGATTAAGCCGGTGTTTAAGACTGTTGCTCCTCCGTGGAGCTTAAACTTGGTTCTTAAAGTTCTTCAAGGGGTCCCGTTTGAACCCCTTCATTCCATTGATATTAAGCTTTTATCTTGGAAAGTTCTGTTTTTGATGGCTATTTCCTCGGCTCGAAGAGTCTCTGAGTTATCGGCCTTACATTGTGATTCTCCTTATCTGATTTTCCATTCAGACAAGGTAGTTCTACGTACTAAACCTGGGTTTTTACCTAAGGTAGTTTCTAACAGGAATATCAATCAGGAGATTGTTGTTCCATCATTATGTCCTAATCCTTCTTCAAAGAAGGAACGACTTTTGCATAATCTGGACGTAGTCCGTGCCCTGAAGTTCTATTTACAGGCAACTAAAGATTTTCGTCAAACTTCTTCTTTGTTTGCCGTGTACTCTGGACAGAGGAGAGGTCAAAAAGCTTCGGCAACCTCTCTCTCCTTTTGGCTTCGTAGCATAATACGTTTAGCCTATGAGACTGCTGGACAGCAGCCCCCTGAAAGAATTACAGCTCATTCCACTAGAGCTGTGGCTTCCACCTGGGCCTTTAAGAATGAGGCCTCTGTTGAACAGATTTGCAAGGCTGCAACTTGGTCTTCACTTCACACTTTTTCAAAATTTTACAAATTTGACACTTTTGCTTCTTCGGAGGCTGTTTTTGGGAGAAAGGTTCTACAGGCAGTGGTTCCTTCCGTTTAAGTTCCTGCCTTGTCCCTCCCATCATCCGTGTACTTTAGCTTTGGTATTGGTATCCCATAAGTAATGGATGACCCGTGGACTGAATACACTTAACAAGAGAAAACATAATTTATGCTTACCTGATAAATTTATTTCTCTTGTAGTGTATTCAGTCCACGGCCCGCCCTGTCTTTTAAGGCAGATTTAAAATTTTAATTAAAACTCCAGTCACCACTGCACCCTATGGTTTCTCCTTTCTTGTCTTGTTTCGGTCGAATGACTGGATATGACATGTGAGGGGAGGAGCTATATAGCAGCTCTGCTTGGGTGATCCTCTTGCAACTTCCTGTTGGGAAGGAGATATAATCCCATAAGTAATGGATGACCCGTGGACTGAATACACTACAAGAGAAATAAATTTATCAGGTAAGCATAAATTATGAATTATGTTTTTTGCGCTTCACATGTAATTTAGGCGATAATATGAACAGGAGCAGCACGGCAGTCAACCTAATACAAACAATAAAGAGAACAGCAAAAAAAGGCAAACACTGAATATAACTTCTTCCCCCAGATTTGATGAAGTGTCCTCCTGTTATCAATACCCCTCGTGCCTCTCTTATGTGCAGTCGTAATGGGAAGAAGGAAACCTGCTCACTCAGCTGCATCACTAAAGCTTTGTTCCTGCCAGGTAACCCATCTTTATATTTTTTATGCCTTCACCTTTATTATCTTTGGAACTACAATTAGAGAAAGATAAATATATAGCTAGAAATAATATAAATAGTATTGTCAAAGACTGTGATTAATGCTCATTCAGATATGAAAGAACAAGGAAATTCATGGTTTCAGTAATTACCAACATGCAGCATGCAAACTACACAACACACAAAGAGTTCCTCATTTAACAACAACGTTTTGTGGGAAAAGCATAGAGTTTATATTTAAAATTTCCATTGCGCAAGATCTTAAACTCTACCGTTATCATTGATTTTTTTACATTTTAATCTCCCAAGATTTAAAAATATATATATATATATATATATATGATCAAACAATTCATAAAGTCTTGACTGTAGTGAACCAGGAACCTTGACAACATGCATATGAGTTGTGGTTTTATTTTTAGCTTTAGGACATTTCATGTGTATTCTGATCCATGATTATTAAGAAGATTATCTTGAGAAGAATTTGAACCAGGTGCTTTGTCTCCTGATAATTTATGTAGCATTTTTATTTTTCATTTAATGGCATCTCATACATTGTTTCTCGGCGACAGTCCTAAAGGAACCCTAATAGGACCAATGTAAGATGTCCCTCCTGATCTGTTCAGTAGTTCAAATTGTTGTAAACGTCTCAAATGCATTCAAGCAGGTAAATGCATTTGAATCTGGTCTGTTAGAACTCCATGAGAACACTGAGATAGAGAATTAAAGGGACAGTCTACCATAGAACTGTTATTGTTTTAAAAGATAGATAATCCCTTTATTACCCATTCCCCAGTTTTGCATAACCAACACAGTTATATTAATACACTTTTTACCTCTGTGATGACCTTGTATCTAGGAACCTTCTTCCAGCCCCCTGATCACATGACTGTGACTGTTTATTATCTATTGACTTAATGTTAGCATTGTTTTGTGCTAAATCTTAAATAACTTTCTGTGCCTAAACACAGTGTTATCTATATGGCCCACGTGTACTTTCTGTCTCTTTGTGTTGAAAAGAGATTTAAAAAGCATGTGATAAGAGGCAGCCCTCAAAGGCTTAGAAATTAGCATATGAGCCTACCTATGTTTAGTTTAAACTAAGAATACCAAGAGAAAAAAGCAAATTTGATGATAAAAGTAAATTGGAAAGTTAATTAAATTAAAAGTCCTATCTGAATAATGAAAGTTTAATTTATACTAGACTGTCCCTTTAAACACTTATATTTATGACACAAAGGTAAATGTATTAATAAATGTAGGTCCCGGTGGAAATTATTTTCCTAGACTTGTTTATGGTTGTACTATGCATCAAAATAGTTTTTGACCCATCAGTTAGATCTCATTCTAAAATTTCTGAATATGATTTTTATTGTTGAAAACAATAATCTTAGTCTTGTAAAAAGAAAACATATTTGGTGTAAAAACTTCCATGTTTAGGAACCATACAAGTTAGATATCACATGGTCTTTGCCTGAACAGGCCCCTGAAATTATACATAACATAAGACACATTCCTAAAATCTGTAACTTGACCAATGAGCCCAAATTGAAATATGCTATCTCAGATCATTTTAACTTTCAAAATGACCATAACAGTTACATTGAATGGGCTCGCTCAATTCTAAATTCCAATACCACTATAAGACAAAAATCAAATTATAGTCTTAAATAAAAGTCATCCAAAAATATAATTTAAAAGTTAAGAGATGAGTTTGTATTGAAAAACACATGTGCATGTGTTTATTTAGGAACCTTACATTAAACCTAAACTTTTAGACTTGACCCCCGAGTCGTCAAATTCTCGTCTCCTTATACATAAAATTCTACCTTACACACTTTACCCCATAAATTAATACAATGGCACTTGCTCTTTGTAGTAATATTCTGGATACAGCCTTTTATTAAATAAATGTTTAAAACACATAAATAAATACAACTCTTCAGAACCATATATAGACTTTATTAACTAGCCCCAATCTTACATCTTTTATTCTTCATTTTCCCTTGACCAGGCCGTATTCTAGGATCAACTGGACTTAGATAAGTCTGTGGCCTTTTCCACCCAAAGCTCAAAGGGACCCTATGCCCAAGGAGCTAATTAACCTGCTCTCCCACCCCGAGGGGAGGTTAACCCAACCACTTATGGCCGTAGTCCAGTTACTGACGTGAAGGGACTAGCACCTGCCAAATGCTGTGACAATTAAACTTTGCAAACAAATGGGAGGGAGGGTAAAATGCTGCCATTATTATTTTTTGGCTCTATAACTTGTTGAGCCTGCCCTGCCTTATTTACCCTTTATCTCTTCTCCACCCCTTAGGGGCCTTCTCCTACGTAGGGGCCTGTCTCCTCCCAGGGGTTAAAGGCCCTGTCCCCCTATGCTCCGCTGTGTACAGGGGCTAACTTTATGTCTATAAATTTAAAAATTGCGCTATGATTTTGGCTGAAGCCTTGTCTTAAACTTCTCCTATCTGAATCTAAGTAAATGAGGTAGATTTATTTAGCAGCAGAATGCTGCTTTCTACCCGGCGAGCTGGAAACATAAGTTAAGAAACATAAGAAGTTAAGAAGCAGTTAAGAAGTTAAGACCGCTGCTCAACTTATCCGACACCTTTTAGTAGACAGACTGCAATCATCCCGATCCGATCGGGATGATTTACACCCCCTGCTAGTGGCCAATTGGCTGCAAATGGGCTGCGGGCGGCATTACACAAGCATTTCACCAGAAATGCTTGTGCAATGTTAAATGCCGACAGCGTATGCTGTCGGCATTTAGCGATGCCGGGAGGACATGATTCGCTACAACGAATCATGTCAGCCCACCATTTGGTAAGTCAGCCTCAAAGACCCAAGTTAAGTAATTGGCACAAATTACATCTGGTCAAAACCTTTTTATTTGCTTTGCAAAAGCCTGGAAGACCATCCGAATAATCAAAAAGCAAAAGACTAAAATTTGTAGAGAGTATTTTTGAAAATATTTCTAAAATAGCATGTGGTGTGTATGAATCTTGTTGTAATCTTTACAACTGGTAGAAACAGCATAAATCTCCATTTATAATGGTTATTGTTGTTACTACCAGTTGTTTACATTTACAATTGGATTAGAAATCTTCACCCCCTACCCATTTCTCCACAGGTCTCTTTGAACATACTTCCAACAACATATTTACAACTTTCACATATCTCTCTTTTTTAATTTGCAGAATCGGACAGTAGCTACATGTTAAGTTGTGGAAATCTAGGACTCAGACCCGGGACCACCTCAAAACAAACAAGCAATAGCAGCCAGCACTGCATTGGTAACAAAATACTATATCCTGTAATTCACCAAATATTCACCTGTATGACTCAAACTATAATATTATTTGTAAATAAACTGGTGTCCTGAAGGGCACATGATAGCCTTGATGACTTTAACTTCTGCCCCCATCCTTTGTTCTATCCATGATTAATGGTTTCATAGGTACAAAATGGCAGCAGTATGGTTTTATATATATATATATATATATATATATATATATATATATATATATATATATACATATATTCTTAGCTCATTGTCCTATTCTACACCTATACCCCCCTCCCCTATAATTTCCTATGTTCCACACACAATGGGGCTCAAGCTCCGAATGGAGCTTGATGCCCCTGTTTCCGCGCCGGAAACAGTAGTTAGGAAGCAGCGGTCTGAAGACCACTGCTCCATAACTTGTCCGCTGCCTCTGAGGCTGCGGTCTTCAATCCGCCCGATCCTATACAATCAGGCTGACTGACACCCCCTGCTAGAGGCCAATTGGCCACGAATCTGCAGGGGGCGGCATTGCACAAGCAGTTCAACAGAACTGCTTGTGCAATGATAAATTTATCGATGTGCGGTGGACATGATACGCTACATTGTCCGCTCGCACTTTAGTAAATAGGCCCCAATGTATTTAAATAATTTTGCTGTGGGTCTATTATAAGGTTTTAAATTACAGTATAGACCTTGAGAATTTGAGAGCAAAATATGTTGCCTTATTTCCGTCCATTACCCGTACGGTCTTAGTCTTCCTCTTTTCTTCTCTTTAGAGACTTTGGCGCCCCCTGTCAAGCAGAGAGCATCCTTCAAACTCAAGGACTCCAAATGCAACCTAAGAGCACGAGGAAGAATGAAGGGGGAAGATAATATAAAACTTGGAAGTAAGAAAGAAGGATAAATGTGGGTCTTACACTAATAGAGGGTTTTAAAACTGGGTAAAAAGAAATGGTTGGTGAAGAAGGATGTTAAAAATGGGTAAATTAGTCAATACAATATAAAGGTGCTCCCTCTCAATTTCTTTATTTTATATTTATTTTCTTAATCTGTTTTTCTTATTTTCCATATTTTGCCTTTTCTTTAATTTTTGTTTGTCTCACAAATGTTTTCTTTTTCAGGTAGTAATTCCCCTTGTTCTGACTGCCAAATGACTTATGTCAACCTAAGATGTGACTCTTCATGGAAAGTCAGAGGTCGTCGTTCTCGTTCTGCTCAGAGTAAGGAAGTTACTAGGATCACACTGGAATTTGAGGCTGAAGTTAAATTGGAGGAACTCACGGGTAAGAATATCCATAAATATAGTGTATAGTGTGCTGGTAACTTTCCACCTCTAACCAAACTATAAAGACAGTTACAGGTGACTATATTACAGGTTCTGTAAAAAATTTATAAATAATTGAATCAGTAAATACAATAAATTTTCAATCTCTAAATCCTCATAATTATTAAAGGGATACTAAACCCAATTTTCTCTTTCTTGATTCAGATAGAGCATGCAATTTCTAACGACTTTCTAGTTTACTCCTATTATCAATTGTTCTTTGTTGTCTTGCTATCTTTATTTGAAAAGCAAGAATGTAAGCTTAGGGGCCCACCCATTTTTGGTTCAGCACCTGGGTTGTGCTTGCTGATTGGTGGCTAAATGTACCCACCAATAAGCAAGCACTATCCAGGATGCTGAATCAAAAATGGGCCAGCTCCTTAGTGTAGATTCCTGCTTTTTCAAATAAAGATAGCAAGAGAATAAATAAAATTTGATAATAGGAGTAAATTAGAAAGTTGCCTAAAATTGCATGCTCTATCTGAATCATGAAAGAAAAAAATTAGGTTTAGTATCCCTTTAAAGGGACAGTATACACCGATTTTCATATAACTGCATGTAATAGACACTACTATAAAGAATAATATGCACAGATACTGATATAAAAATTGGTTAAAAACTTAGAAGCTTCCAGTTAAAGGGACACTGTACCCAACATTTTTCTTTCGTGATTCAGATTGAGCATGAAATTTTAAGCAACTTTCTATTTTACTCCTATTATCAAATTTTCTTCATTCTCTTGGTATCTTTATTTGAAATGCAAGAATGTAAGTTTAGATGCCGGCCCATTTTTGGTGAACAACCTGGGTTGTCCTTGCTGATTGGTGGATAAATTCATCCACCAATAAAAAAGTGCTGTCCAGAGTACTGAAACCAAAAAAAAGCTTAGATGCCTTCTTTTTCAAATAATGATAACAAGAGAACGAAGAAAAATTGATAATTGGAGTAAATTAGAAAGTTGCTTAAAATTGCATGCTCTTTCTGAATTACATAAGAAAAAATTTGGGTTCAGTGTCCCTTTAAAGGGACACTCAAGTCAAAATGAAACTTCATTATTCAGATAGAGCATGCAATTTTAAACAACTTTCCAATTTACTTCCATTAACAAAATGTGCACAGTCTTTTTATATTTACACTTTTTAGACACCAGCTCCTACTGAGCATGTGCAAGAATTCACTGCATATACGTATATGCATTTGTGATTGACTGATGACTGTCACATGATACAGGGGGAGTGGAAATAGACATAACTTTGCAATTTAAGTGCTATTGCATTGTCTTCTTATCATGCATTTGTTGATTATGCAAATCTACAGTGTTGACTGGTCCTTTAAGCTCTGTTTAAAAGGTTACTGGAACACCCACTGCAAGTGGGGAATATCAGACACTCCCACCCCCCTCTCTCTTCCTTTGCATATGAATAGGTCCTTTACACTTACAGGAGCAAGCTGGAGTAGGTATACGTCGGTATTCTCCTAAAACTTTGGGGCTTGGTTAGGAGTCTGAAAATCAGAGCAATGTTATTTAAAAATAAGCAAAACTATACATTTATAATACATTTATAAAAAAAAATGGATCTCTTTTCTGTTTGTCAGTTAGAGGAGCTTTTTAGCGAGTTTATGCAGTGTGATAAATCTGCTTTTTCAATTGCTTTCAAATCATTTTTGAACCGTGTAAGCTTGTTGATGAATTGAGAAGGGTCAACAGTGACATTGAAATCCATAGAAAAAACAACTCTTTCACGCCACTGTTTGCATACTTTCCTAGTTTCATTAATATGTTGAAATACTGAACAAATAATAGTTTTAAATTATGAAACGTTCATTGCAGTGAAATTGTGCACATTAGAAAAATGTTAATTAAACCAAAATGCACAAAGGGTTAATTGCACAAATGTTATAAATGTTTAGCGCTTGTTTTTCTTAGTAAGATGTAATTAGCATTATTATTTCATTATCATAACAGGCGTTCTGCAATTATTGTTCCTTCAAGGCATTTTCTAGTATAAGTTCTGGATGGTGGAACATATTTTCATGGAAATATTTTTTTTTTTAAATTAACCTAAATTACCATTTCTTAATATTCTTAGCTTTTCATGTGTTACACAACCAAGATTTAATTAGGGCTTTTGAAATTAATACTTTTAATTTGTGAATTTAATAATGTAAGTATTATTAAAAGTCTATATAGTGGTGCGCTATTTAGCTTTTTTGCTGCACTAGAAGTAAGCTTTTTGCGAGTGTCAGGTTGCTTGCGTATTACAAGTTAAAAGTAAAAAGTTTGTGCATGAGTGAAACCCGATGCAAGCTAATATTAAAAAAGTAATAATAATAATTTTAAAATATTGTACATACTGTAAAAAGATTATATATATTCCATGGATAATTTAGATTTTTTTTACAGTATGTATAATAATTTTAATAATTATTTTTAATATTTTTTAATATTATAAATGTATTATTTAAAAAAATAAGCTTTAAGATTGCCAATTCATCATCGGCACTAACCTGACACCACGTTAGACCTAAAGCGCGAAATCCGAAGCGCGTTACTCATATTTTACATTCCTATATTCTTCACATAGAAAACCTTGGGAGCTGGAACTTCAAAATAAGCCAAATCTTTTATATACTCAGGTATTTCAAGTGTAAGTTAAATTCTTCAGGATATTACAATGCATGTGACCTTATGGGACATTTTAAGATACTATCAGAGACTTTATAGAAAACCAGGTGATTTAATCTTTATATCTAATTGTGATGTCTCACTAATTGTATTTATTAGCTGACATAAGATACATTTTATTTTCTTCTTTGCCGCTGTGTTTTGAACACCATGTAAATCAAATTAATGAAGTTATACAATAAAAAAGTCATGCCTGCTTCAACCAATTAAGCCAGCAATTTTCCAGATTTATTATAAAATTTTTGAAAGGAGCCTTGTTTCTCGTATGCAGCCCTTCCACAGAAGCGATTCCAAGTATTCTTTAGAATTAAGATAATGTTGTTTATTAAGAGGGAGCGGCAGTTTTGAACTTAGCATTGCTATTAGCAAATTGTTCATGTAAAGACCTGTATTTGTCCTGTAATTTACTTTTATTCTATGCACATTTTGATATAATTTCCTGTATAATAACTAAATTGGTTGTATTCCAAAACTGTATATGCTAATCAGCATCTAATTTGTTATCTTCAAAGTTTACCCACATTTGGATCAAATGTGATTTCTCAGATCTTTGCGCTGCTTTTACCTAAGGGCAGAAAGACGTCTTCATTTGATATATGTTTAATTATTCTATTTATATTTTTTTGATAACAATTATGATTATTTCTTTTACAACATACCAAGAATGAATTTACATAGACGTGAACATCAAAATACGAAAAAAGAAAAGGTATCTTACAAAACCGAATATACATAAATAAATGAACACTCCAAGCTAAGACAAATCATAACAGAATCAATTGGAGAGATAGAAAAAGCCTCCTTGCAGAGAACTAAGAGCCGCCGACAGTCATGGCTACTTTAATTATGGTATATCTCTAGTTACACCTAAAAGGCTTAAGGGGACATGAAACCCAATATTTTTCTTTTTCTTATTTTTCATGATTCAAATAAAGCATGTGATTTTAATCAACTTTCCAATTTACTTCTATTATCCAATTTGCTTCATTCTCATGGTATACTTTTTTGAAGGAGCAGCTATGCACTACTGGGAGACAGCTGGTGAACCAATGAAAAAAGGCATTTTTTGTGCAGTCACAAATCAGCAGCTACTTCCCAGTAATGCATTGCTGCTTATGAGCCTATCTAGATATGCTTTTCAACTATGGATACAAAGAGAATGAAGCAATTTATATAATAGAAGCAAATTGGAACGTTGTTTAAAATCATATGCTCTGTCTGAATCATAAAAGAAAAAATGTGGGTTTCATATCCCTTTAACATCGATTTATATGACTTGTTAATGGCCTACTAATATATCCATTGTATATAAATAATTATATGCAGCTATAATACAAAAAGATCTGGTACAACTCCAAATCCTGTTCCCAGTTCATATTCACTAACATTCCCATATCACAAGTCAGAGGAGTTATTTCTAAAACGGAATATTTAAGACCTTTATAAGTTCTCCCCAGGCTAATCAGCGTGTAACTTGTTATCTTCAAAGCTTACCCACATTTGGATCAAATATGACTTCTCAGATCTTTGCGCTGCTTTTATCTAAGGGCGGAAAGACCTCTTCATATTTGATATAGGTTTTAATTATTCTAACTTGAAACCACACAGCTATATGGTTATAAAATGTAAATTGTTCTACGTAAACAAATTAAAAGAAACAAAAAATCCTCTGGATGCTTTACTCACAAGCATATTCTAAAATAAGTTGACAAAATTCCATTAATCTGAAACTGAACACTAGTATGAGATGATATGCATGTAGGTCATCCTTAGACTTTTCTTAAAATATTAAAGCTTTATTTTTATTTATTTTTTTAATTTTATTTTTTTATTGAGGTGATAATTACATTTTTCGTTACAAACATAATTTTTTTCTGTAAGAAGGTTTAGTACCTTACAGAAATCAGATATATAAACCTTCACCAGGCTGACTGATATGACAGTTTTCCAGCACCTCATTTTGTTCTTATATTTTCTCCGTGACCTCCATGTGAAACAGATCCACTCAAGGGAGTTTTTAATGAACAAATGAGGGCACACTGATCAATCTCATGAAGAGTCAAGTAACAACTGATAAAATATTAAGGAAACATTTTGCCTCTACATACTTCAGAGAACAAACCAAAAACAATAATAAACATATTGGAGTTAATTTAAGGATATAATAGTACTTGTCATATAGCTTGTAAACATTTGAATACATTGCACATAAACATAGCATTAATTACCAGGTTAGGGCCCAAAGAGCTTTCATATGGAATGTAAAATGGGGAGAGAAAAAAAGGGGGGGGGAAGGTGGTCTGTTACTAGTGGCAGAGTTATAGGGGAGTCTTTAGCCTATTGTCTAGCTATGGCTAGTTTGGCAGCTAGGAGAATGATGACACATAAAGTCCTGGCAGGTTTCTGTAATCTTTGAAGTCCTAGGTGGCAGAGTGCAATGACTCCAGTCAGGTGCTGTACTAAGTGCAATCTGAGCAACAGGTCTGCCACGTGTGACCACAAAGTGCTCAGTCTAGGGCAACCCCACCACACGTGCAGGTGAGTGCCTCTCCAACAATCTGCCTGTCTAAGCGGGAAAACTCTATGCAACCTGGTCGGGACCCAATGCCAACAAAGTAATAGTTTAATGTATAGCTCAAAGAGATTAGAACAGCGAACTGCTAGTTTTACATCTTGGATGGCTCGTTGCCAATCCACATCCCGATGCACCACTCCTAGGTCCCTCTCCCAGTCCCTCGTGGCCAGTGATTTGTGAAAATGGGGGGAGTTGAGTAGAAGTTTGTAATGGAAAGACAAAGAGCCCCAAACAGATCTGCCTGCCACCCACCTTCTCTCCCAGTGCGTAAGAGTCCAGGAACCAGATTTGGGGAATCCCCAAGATAGAAGTAACAAGGTCAATCTAAGATACTCAAATTGTAAGTCTCTAGGGAATTCATTAATTGGAATATTGTCGGGCGGTAGCATAAGGGCATCACCCCTGTAGAGATCAGAAACTTGTTTAACCTCTAGGGTTTCCCACCGTTAAGGCCTTGAATCAGGTAGAGTGACAATGCAATAAGGCCTTTACTGAATGAATTGGCAAGAGGTGTAGTGGCACCGACTGGTGGGAGCAGAGCTCCCTCCAATATCGTAGGCAGGTCTTTATAAAAGTGCTGTGAATTCCTTTAAAAACATCAGCATGATCCGGGATCTAAATCAAAATCAACCAGACTCACCCCTGCCGGCAGTGAGGCCTGCTCTATCTGGTACTAGTCTGGACTCCCCAGGCTGCAATATGAGACAACATGGCCGCCTTATAGTAGTGGGTTATGTTGGGAGCTGAGATGCCGCTACATTTCTTTGGTTTTTGTAGTTGGAGGAGCGATAGTCTAGAGGGGCGACCCTTCCATATAAACTTAGTGAAAACCGACTTGAAGTGTTTGATAAGGTAGGCAGGAACAGCCGCTGGAAGACACCGAAAGAGATATGTTAGTCTAGGAAGCAGCATCATCTTCAAGGCCATAACTCTGCATGTCCAAGACACCTCCATCACAGACCACTTCATAGCTAACCTGGCTCATACTTTTTTTTCAATAAGTATCTTAGGGTCATGATAGAGTTCTATTCCCAAGTGTTTCAAACTATCAGTAGACCACTTAAAGGGGTATAGTTTCTTCAAAGTCTCCAGTCTGATAGAGGACAGACCTAATGCATATGCCTCTTTCTTCTTGTAGTTTAATTTATAGTAGGACACTGTTGCAAACTCCGCCAGTAGCTTAAACAGTTCCGGCAAGGAGTCTTCTGGTTCAGAGAGGAACACAGTTAAATCATCAGCGAAGAGCGCTAAAGTATGGGGGGTATCATATAACACGAGGCCTTGTATGTTCGGGCCCGCCCTGAGTTTACTTGCCAAAGGCTCAATCATCAAAGTGAATAGCAGAGGCGACAGGGGGCACACCTGTCTGGTGCCATTCTTTATGTCAAGGTCCTAGAAACAAACCCCAATCCTCGTACCCTAGCCCGATGGACTTAAGTACAGTTAAAGCTTTATTTTAATACATGAGAATAGGAGAGAGATACAGAGAGACTAAAAATAACCATACAACAAATCTTTAATCTACAGTTCATCTCACTACATTTGGGGATGCCCAGTGAGCTAGTAAGATCAAAACTACAGATAAGGAACTATGTACAGTGACTACCTGATCAATGTTAAACATATTTTACCAGTTTAATTTGTTTGTAGTTTTTAATTACAAATGCATAGATCAGTTTATTATTAGCCTACATGCTATGTTATGAGCATTTAATTATGAATGTAAAAGAAAATAAGGTGCAAGTTTTCAATATAGCAGCAGTTTTTTTCGTATAACTGCTTAATTTGTATAGTTGTATCGCAACTGAATTGCTATTATTTAGTGCCAGCGCAATTTATGTGTTACTGAATCATCTGAACGGCCAGGTAAGGATTTACTGAACCCAGCTGCTATAATATTGGTACCTTATGTCACATTAGTTCCAGTGTTACTGCCAAGTATCCATAATCTCAACGTGGGGCCCCATCCACAAATTAACCCTAACCACCTACTGGACCCTGAACTGCAATTTACTGTAACTGCAACTACGTCCTCTACACAATAATTACAGTAAAGTACAATAGAAGCAGCATCAAAAGGCAGATATAATCTTCTTTATTTACATCCCAAGGTAAAAATACAATATTGTTGTGGTCCACATGACCTTATTCAACGTGAAAAAGTCATGTGGACCGAAACATCCTTGTATTTTTACCTTGGGATGTGAATAAAGAAGATTATATCTGACTTTTGGTGCTGCTTCTATTGTACTTTATTGTATTTTTGGGACGTTTGAGTGCAGAGACGCCATAGCTTGCACCTTTGGGACTGCTTTGTATGGACTGATATTGTTTAGATACCTCTACACAATAAACCCTAGCTGTGACTCAGCCCCTACTGCAACTATTCCTTACTACAAATAACCTGCCCCCTACTCCATTATTAACTCTAATTACTACCTGATTCCCTATCTCGATTTGGTGTTACCCCATTAGTTTGTCCCAGTCACAATCTACTACCTGGCCACCGCACTACCCCACATGACATAAAGGACTCCTCCTACATGCTCCCTCTCCACTGATATCATCTCAACATTCAAGGGACCCACCCTACACAATATTTTTCCATTATACTCTAACACTATTTTAGCATTGGCGATTATAGAGAAATCAGTGATTTCCCTATAATCAGGATATTTGTATGTACCTGAATTAAATTATGCACCATGTTTTATAGTATTTTGTTGGTTAACAGAATAACCAATCACAATTGTGGTGTATGCACTCTGTTAAATTTCAGCCCTTCCCACTCTGATTGGGTAATCATTGATTGTCATCAGTTGCTCTGTGGGGTTTGATTTTGATCACATAAGTGACAACTTATAGCAATGGGGCTGTTGCTATGCTATATGGACACAAAAAGAGGAACAGCCGCACAACAAGAGGCAGCAGCAAAAGGGGCTGGCAAACATCCTGACGAGTTTCGTGCTCTCCTGAGCACTTAATCATAGATGAGGAGAGCACAAAACTAGTCCCGATGTTTGCCTGCCACTTACATTTGTTTTAATGATGTGCCAATAAAGTTTTTTTATTTTTATTCAGCCCCTTTTGCTGATGCCTCTTGTTGTGTGGCTGTTCCTTTTTTTTCTGTCTGTAATTTCGGCTCTTGTGGCCGTATTCAGCCTGCACCCCCTTAGCTGAGTGACAATGGTACAGTCCTACCTCCGCTTGACCGTCACGTCATAGCAACAGTTCCGGACTTGCAGCGGCGAGGAGAGGGTGTCTGTGTTGCTATGCTATGACCTTATACATCTTAATTATAATCTAAACCAATATTTTTATTTAGTAATGAATCTGTAACTTTAAAGTCCAAAATGTTTCTTTTATTATTCAGATAGAACATGCAATGTTAAACAACTTTCTAATTTACTTCTATTATCGTTCTCTTGGAGCACTATATGGCAGCAGTTTTGCAAGAGCACTAGAGCAGAGGGCAGCACTATTTCCTGCCATGTAGTGCTCCAGATGCCTACCTAGGTATCTCTTCAACACAGAATATCATAGGAACAAAGTAAATTGGATAATAGAAGTAAAATGCTATGTTCTGTCTGAATCCCAAAATAATTTGTGTGGGTTTCATATCCCTTTAATATGTTAGTTACAGAATAATGAGCAGTGGAGGCTCATCCATATGGACACATGGGCCTCTATTTATCAAGGTCTGGCGGACCTGATCCGACACTGCGGATCAGGTCCGCCAGACCTCGCTGAATACGGCGAGCAATACGCTTGCCGTATTCAGCATTGCACCAGCAGCTCACAAGAGCTGCTGGTGCAACGCCGCCCCCTGCAGACTCGCGGCCAATCGGTCGCCAGCAGGGGGGTGTCAATCAACCCGATCGTACTCGATCGGGTTGATTTCCGGCGATGTCTGTCCGCCGCTATGGAGCAGCGGTCTTTGTGACCGCTGCTTCATAACTGCTGTTTCTGGCGAGTCTGAAGACTCGCCAGAAACACGGCCCTTCAAGCTCCGTACAGAGCTTGGTAAATATGGGCCTCGGGCTCTACCCCACCATTTAAAAAGCTCCTGAACAATATGAATAATTTATCCAACTCATTTTCTATCATCATTTCATATTTTTCATGGCCATATATGTTGTTAATATATTAGATAAATAAATAATTAAAAAAATTCCATCAGATAGGTAGAAAGTGGAGGCTTTTCTATAGTCATTTTCATTCAACTATGCAATTCTGACTTTTCCTATGCGCTCTCCCTTCTTCTCCACAGAAAATTTGCCAGGTGGGTGGCATAATGAAGTAGCCAGGTAGGGGCAGTGTAATATTTTTTCATATTATATAGTTTTCTAATATCCAAAGGACAAATTAATTGCACATAAATGTATTTAATGATAATTTGTTCAGTAAAAATGGTCTCAATTCTGGCTTCATATTGGCTAAAATTTTAGCTGAGTGGTCAGTACAATCAGCCTTGTGGTGCACCCACTAAAAAGGTCCTGGGAGAACACTGATACTTTAAAAACTACCTTATTCAAATAGCAATTTAATATACTTGGCAGGAATGCTCTTACCGTATCCCTCACACATTGAGCAATGTTAACTGTCACTTCCTGTTTTGGTGGAAATATAAGCGATAGGAAGGAGGCGCATTTCATACACTAGCAGTGGTATCTGTGGGGTATATTTACTAAGCAGCGGATGCTGCTTTATCGGCGCGAGCATTCAGGCTCGCCAGAAACAGGAGTTAACAAGCAGCAGTCTCAAGACCGGTGCTCCTTAACTCATCCGCCACCTTTTAGGTGCAGGGGGTTGGCATTGCACAAGCATTTCTTGTGAAATGCTTGTGCAATGTTAAATGCTGAGAGCGAATTCTGTTGGCATTTAGCGATGCAGGGCGGACATGATTCGCTATAGGGAATCATGTCTGCCCAGGGTTTGATAAATCTACCCCTTGGCCTGGAGACACCTGCTATTATTCCTGTGTGTTTGTTTCAGCCCCAGTTCAACACTTAAACAGGGTTTGGGATATTCCATTTCCATTGCTGTGAGTTATAGTCTTTTTAACACTGGGGGGGCCGAATTATCATTGTGCGAGCGGACATGATCCGATATTGCGGATTATGTCCACTGCTCATCGATAAATGCCGACAGCATACGCTCTCAGCATTTATCATTGCACCAGCAGTTCTTGTGAACAGCTGGTGCAATTCCGCCCCCTGCAGAGTCGCGACCAATCGGCCGCTAGCAGGGGGTGTCAATCAACCCGATCGTATTCAATTGGGTTGATTTCTGGCGATATCTGTCCGCCGCCTCAGAGCAGGCGGACAGGTTATGAAGCAGCGGTCTTTAGACCGCTGCTTCATAACTTGTGTTTCAGGCTCGCCAGAAACAGGGGGCATCAAGCTCCATACGGAGCTTGATAAATATGCCCCTGGATCTCTTCAGACACCAAGTTACACACCTGTGGTGATCTTTTTGTCTGAGTGAGGGCCAAAGGGGTGGAGTTTGGGGAGCAGTCTAGACTAAGATTTTTTGCCTCACCAACTTCGAAGATCACCACCCATGACAGACACAGCGACACATCTATATCTGTTTTTTTTATTGTTTTATACTTGTGTCTTTTAGGCATTTATGGTTGTGAGATTCTGGATAAGCTTTTGTTTTAGTCCTCAATGCAGATGAGAGTCACAATCCTACATTCCATTGTTGTAAATGTTTCTATTTGGCATTAAAGTGATGGTAAATCTGAGTGTTTAAAAACTGCTAGGATTTACCATCACTAAAAATAAACTGTAGTTTCAGTTATCATTTAGTAAATAAAAGGGTGCTCGCTTAACTCAGCGCCTTCGCCGCCCACGGCACAGTGCTTTTCATCAATGAGGTGATGTTTCCACCTCTAAACCAATAGCTGTGCTTGCCATCTGACAGTGTTCTGTATGCTAGCAAGGCTATTGGTTTAGAGGTGGAAACGTCACCTCATGGTAAAGAGTGCTTTGCCATTGGCGGCCGGACGTGCTGAGTTTAGCGAGCTGCCGCAACACAAAAAGTGTGAGTTTATCACCCTTTTTTAACTAAATGATAACTGAAACTACAGTTTATTATTAGTGATGGTAAATCCTAGCGTTTTTTTTAAATGCTCGGATTCACCATCACTTTAACATCAAAAAATATTCATGGTTATTACTGGGTACTTAGTAAAGAGACGCTAAACACAAATTGTAAACTATGTGATTATAAACTTTCATATACAAACTAATATTCAGATATGGGGCTCCATTTATTAAGCAGCGGATGCTGCTACTGAGCCCCATAGTTTCAGGTCCACCTGAAACGGAAGTAAAGAAGTAGCAGTAAGACCGCTGCTCCATAACTTGTCCGCCACCTTTTAGGTGGCAGACTGAAATCATCCCGATTTGATCCGATCGAGATGATTGACGGCCCCTGCTAGCGGCCGATTGGCCGCCAGTGAGCAGGGGGAGGCATTGCACAAGCATTTTACCAGAAATGCTTGTGCAATGTTAAATGCAGTCAGTGTATGCTGTCATAATTTAGCAAGGTCAAGCGGACATGATTCGCTACAGCAAATCATGTCCGCTTGACCTTTGTTAAATCTACCCCATAGTCTGCACTCTTGTATTCCCTTAAAGGGTTAGAAATCTTTTATTTTTTTAAACAAATAAATAATACATGACTAGTTAGTTAAAGTCTAACACATCTCAATACACTTACTGTTAGTATGAAACAAAGCTTCAGTTCCTATATAAATTATATTTTTATATCTGCTATAAACGGCTCTTATGACCGCCCAGAAAAGAAGGCAGGTTTTACCAATATCATCCAATCCCGCGGCAGCACTGATCAAGTAATTTAAATATTAATAACTGCGTGCCTTCACCAACAACGCATGTACAATAGAAACTCAGGGCAATAGCATACGACCTGTATGTGCGCTCCTCCAAGCGTGCCTGTAACCGCTGCGTCCCTCTGTCTTCAGTGCTCTGGTGCGCCACTCCCACCACAACCTGTCATGGGCCTCCTCCGGCACGGTATTGATGACACTCCAGCTGACACAGAAGGAGAGAAGATAATTGTGCGCATGCGTGATCAGATACTATCGGAAATGCGCATGCGGGCCGCCATGCTTGTTCTACCCAGGTAGAACACAGTAATATGCGGTGCATAATTAGGTTGAAGAAGGGTTTGGCAGAAATAATAATTTCAACAGCAAAATACAGGTAAACTATAGAAAATGGCTAATACATGTTATTTGCATAGTTAAACAACTTGATATGATGTTTTGAAAATTGAAAAGTTTTTTGTGGGTTAATTATCCCTTTAAGGTGGTTTAGCACTGATTCAACTTGGTTACTATTGCAAAGAAGGATTTTCCTTTCATGATTGTTGATGTAAAACTGATAATCCACCTTTTAAAAGCATGTGACACCATTGAAGTTTAGGGAGGGAGGGAAAATTAAACGAAAGCTTGCAAAAATTGCCTTAAAGCAATTACTGGGCGAAAGTGAAACAAATTAATTTTTTTTAGATGTATTTTACAACAAAAGGCTGCAAAATAAATAATGAATGGATATTGCAATAATGTTTCACTTGCAATAATGAAACATTTTATGCATTGTTGAAATGTCAAATGTAATGGTCCTTAAAGTGAAAGTAAATCCTAGCGTTTTACAAACGCTAGGATTGACTTTTGAAACAAATAAAGGGGACTTTTATTCATGAAGTACAGGTATACCTCACTTTACAGCGCTTTGTGGAGCTGAAGTTCAACCTCCAAGCATTTTGAAACAGTGCTGTAAATCATTGGGAGATTCCGAGAAAAGTGACTGGCACCATTTTGCTATGCTTAGTTCACTCTGTTAACTGCATTGCAGTGCAATCTGTGTCTCAGTGCTATAGTCTGGCAAATTTTACTACAGTAATTGTCACTATTTTACAGGTACAGTATTTATTGAATACCAATTGAATACTTGCTGTGCTAGTGTTAAACTAAACGTAGCACTATTGCACCCCTAATATATGTTAGTTCAAACATGTTTTTAAGATTTTAAACACTGAAAAGAAAGCTAAAACTGCCTTGTTTCACTTTAAGGCGGTTTTCACTTTACAGCGGGGCTCCGGTCCCTAAACCGCTGTATGAGCGGGGTATACCTGTATGAGATACTTCATGTAGAAAGCTCCTTTATTTGTTTTAACCAATCACCATTTTTAGCTGCTACAGCAGCCTACGGCTAAAAAATGTTTTGCTAAGAGGTGACGTTTTTCACCTCTTAGCCAATAGCCGTGCGGTAAATCCGGCTTGGCGCCCATAATCTAGTCATATACAGTCTGACTCACTAGTAGCGTGAAACTGCTTTTAATGCTCTTAAAAAAAACTTTTAGATATAATCATTTAGATTGTATAAATTAGTTTATTTGGTTATCGGCTCTGGATTTGCTACAAGCTTGCTGCAGACATTCCAGAGAAGATAAGGTAGAGCTGTTTGGCTTAGGACTGGCTGGTGGACAGAAAGCATCTTATTTGTATGGCAACCTGGTTCTTGAACAGGATTTCATGTGTGCTACCTCACATCAATGTACTTAAAGGGACAGTCAACACCCACATTGTTATTGTTTAAAAAGATAGATAACACCTTTACTTCCCATTCCTCAGCTTTGCACAACCAACATTGTTATATTAATATACTTTATTACATTTAAACCTCTAAATTGCTGCCTGTTTCTATATACAGCATCTTATCACATGCTAAAAAAGCTTTTCACAAGAGACTGCTAATCCATGTGTGTCCTATAGATAACATTGTGCTCACGCCCGTGGGTTGTGGGTGGCACTGCACTAATTGGCTAAAATGCAAATCAATAGATAATAAATAAATAGCCATGTGATCAGGGGGCTGTCAGAAGAGGCTTAGATACAAGGTAATTGCAGAGGTAAAAAGTATATTAATATAACTGTGTTGGCTGTGCAGAATTGGGGAATGGGTAATAAAGTGTATATATTTTTTAACAAAATGTTTACTGTCCCTTTAAGTATTAACAACATGATAACCTTAAACATAGTGCACATGGATGTATGCCAGCCTCTGGGGCCTGTAGATACCTGATTTTATAACACTCCTACAGTGTTTGTTTGTAAAGCTCTAGTCATATGACATTTTTTATGTCAAAAATGATTAGTGAACAATAGTTTCCATGGGTGTTTTCCATTTGGTTCCTTTTCTTTGTGTCTGTAGGATTTTCTTCTATTTAATTAGATTCTTAAAACATGGTTCTTCTCCATCTATTATTAGGATTATTTTTATTTAAAGATCTATAGTCTCTGTTTTTATTTTAAAAAACCTCCATAAATGAAAAGGACTTTAGAGTGGAAAAATGAGATGTTCTAATTAGCTAGAGCATGTAATTGTAACACTAGTGAGTAGTGACACTGCAATGCTATATGTTTAACCACTACAAAGGGGTTAAATGCATAGTTGAAGTACTGCTATGGAATCACAGAGCACTGCAGGTTACTAGCGTAAAGTGCCACTGACCCAATCAGCAGTGCTAGTTGCACAAATGAGTTATGATACTAACGCTGCTGATTGGGTCAGTGCCCGATTCCTCTCAGGACCAGCAGTGCTCTACAGCTCCCAAGCAGTACTTTAACTATGTGTTTAACACATTTACAGGGTTTAAACAAATAGCATTGCAGGGTCGCTAGTGTTAAAATGAAATGCTCTAACAACAACATGCTCAATTAGACTTCTTAACACCTTTGTTTATTTTCTTGGCACCATGCAAAAAAATGAGATTAAATTAATATAAAAATCTAAAAGCTTTAAAGGGACAGTCAACCCAAAAATTACTGTAACTTATTTAGATTAGTTAATTAACAATCTTTACAGTAAACTGTAGCACAATTTTCATCTAAATAAACTTTGGCAGAAAATAAACTTACTGATCTCATCTAGCCGTTTTGAAATGGCCGCCTGACCCCTCCTTCTCTGACGTCTCCCAAAAGCTCCCACTAGTACAGGATCCTTTCCTTTTGTCTCGTCCCTGCGCGCTCCTGTGTCTCCCTTCATTCAGTGAGACACTCATATGGCAATTTCAGCTCTGTCTCTACACCTGTCAAAGAAGCAGCTCTGCTTTCTTTTTCTGGGTGTCAGGTTCTCCATTCCTGTGACTGTGCCTGACACAGCTCACAACAACCTACTACCTAAAGAACAGCTTTCATTGCTGTGGCAGCAAAACAATGCTTTGGTGCTAGTGCGCACAGTAATGGGACACCGGGCGCAAACTTAGTTCACTAATGTCTTATGTCCCTTTAAAATGCTTTTTGTCCCTGGTGCTAAAAAAAGATGAGATCATCTAAACATGCATTACCTCTGAATCTGCATTGTCATATTGCAGGTCTTAGGACATTTATCTAATGCGAGTGTGATCGCACAGTACTGGGACACCGGGCGCAAACTTATTTCTGCCTAAGTGCCTATTATGTTGGCGATCAGCTTTTCTAAGGCGCCCAGTGTCCCAGTACTGTGCTATCACACTCGCATTAGATAAATGTGCACAGGCATAGCAACACTTAGGTTCAGCTTCACATGTACCTAAACCCCTCTGTATTTACAAAATTCCTGCTTTCTCCCAAGTGCGCTTCCCCTTCACTTTGTCCGGAGAATCAAGCAACAATTCTGCAACACTTACACGCTGTTCGTCGCTGCTGGCTGCAGCAGAGAGGCAGCACTGGTATACTTCATTCCCAAAACCTTCCTATGGTCGATGCGCGGCAACTTCCTGCCCACTGGCTGATTAGTGCCAGTGACGGCTATACAGCCTCCAGCAGCACTGGGGCTCTCCCTTGGTGTTGGGCATCCTACTTCTTAAAAGCACTTGAAGAGCTGATTGCTTGCAGGTTGTGGGTGCACGCTGTTGATGGAGGCTCGCAACTTGAATATCAGCAGCTACTTGGAGTGCTGATATTTCCGGAGCAGACATGCAGCCAAATCTGCTGAGTCCTGGAGTATTTTACAATATGGGCGAGCAAGCCGTCTGCAATAAGTGCACAGTGCTAATTAATATAGAAGTCATTGTCATATTGCAGGTCTTAGAACATTTATCTAATGCGAGTGTGATCGCACAGTACTGTCCCAGGCAAACTACCACATGACGTAAATATACGTCATATTGGGTTAAGGAGTTAAAGAAAGGATATATGGCGGATATCCAAAAATTACATTTTCTATAGTCATGGCTTAACAAGCTGAAAATATGTTAGAGGCAGAGCTATGACTGTATTGTGTAAGTAGAAGACAATCTTGAGCAGAAGGTAATAGGCATTGAGGAGTATAGAAATTAGAAATGTGAACAGTAGACTTAGACTAAACTAGAAGAACATTAAAGAGAGATCTGGTGTGACACCAAAACAGTGTACTTTCTGTATTTTATAAATTGTGGTGCCGGCTGTCCCTGCAGGTTCCATATTGGCTTGGTTATTATGACACTAACCTGGTAGGCCGATCAGGAATTGGAGAACCCAATAGCAGCAACAGAAGCACACCCTTACAAGCATGACCTCTAGGGGATCCTGGAGATAAAGACAGGATTCTAGGAGGTCTGTGGTGGCACAGGGGCTTTATTAATTAAATAAACAAATCCAAGCGATGAATACAAGAGAAGCAGCCAAAACCAAGGTAAGGCGTGCCGAGGTCAGGGCAGGCAGTGAAGGTTCATAATTGGATAAAGTGAAAAAGTTATGGGGATTAGGCGCTTAATCTGCAAAAGGGATAAAGGTGTGTATGGAAGTCGTTAGCTAAATATGTAGAAAAAACTGGACCTTGGACAGAATAAGTGAAAAATTCTTCTACAATTTATTTTCAAAATAAAAACATGATAATACCAAGATAAAATAAATCACAATCCCTAAGTGTTGCAACACTATATCGATCAATTCATAAAATTTCTAAAATTCAGATATACATTTGTTTTATACACAAATAAAAGGATTTATCTGCTCTTTTGTATCCTTTGTTCAAAGATTTTAGATAGAATATATTCTTTTATTTCAACACAACTAATAATATTTGTCTCTTTTCGATATTTTATATCTATATTTCATCAACTTTAAAATTACAAATATTTAGCAAAAACTAACAATTAGTTAAAACAATTTAAATGCAAAACTGATTATAAATGGTGTCCCCACAATGGCTGTTTACTTATATTGGTTGTAATTTTTTGTATTTAAAAAGTTCATCAAAGCATTTGTAAGTAATTGGAGATAAATTACTGAGGGCTGTGTTCTTTATCCTTATGTGGAACATTCCTTTTCTACAAATTAAGCTCACTGAGGATACAAAGAGGTAACTGTGAAACCGTAATATATCACAACATAAACATAAGGATAAAGAACACAGCCCTCAGTAATTTATCTCCAATTACTTACAAATGCTTTGATGAACTTTTTAAATACAAAAAAATTACAACCAATATAAGTAAACAGCCATTGTGGGGACACCATTTATAATCAGTTTTGCATTTAAATTGTTTTAACTAATTGTTAGTTTTTGCTAAATATTTGTAATTTTAAAGTTGATGAAATATAGATATAAAATATTGAAAAGAGACAAATATTATTAATTGTGTTGAAATAAAAGAATATATTCTATCTAAAATCTTTGAACAAAGGATACAAAAGAGCAGATAAATCCTTTTATTTGTGTATGAAACAAATGTATATCTGAATTTTAGAAATTTTATGAATTGATCGATATAGTGTTGCAACACTTAGGGATTGTGATTTATTTTATCTTGGTATTATCATGTTTTTATTTTGAAAATAAATTGTAGAAGAATTTTTCACTTATTCTGTCCAAGGTCCAGTTTTTTCTACATATTTAGCTAACGACTTCCATACACACCTTTATCCCTTTTGCAGATTAAGCGCCTAATCTCCATAACTTTTTCACTTTATACACCTTTCTATCTGGGAAGTAGATAGTAGGAGAATAGGGCAAGGGATATTAACTCTTAAGCGCTAGTTTATTTAACCCCCTTTATTTGCTTCATAATTGGATAAACATAGCCAAGTCCAAGTAGCCAGGAGTTCCAATGCACAACGCCAGGTATCCTTAGCCAAGGTATCTTAATAACTGAGCACTGGATTAAGAGTGCTAAGGGCTTTTATAGGGATTTCCTATTCACAAGGAAGGCCTCTTCCTGGAGGTGTAGTGTCACCTAACTCCATAAATGAAGCCAGATGTGACGACGCCCTCTTAGCACATCCTTACTGCAATTCTTATTTTGAGGCTGGAACTCCAACTCCAGAAGGGTGGACAGCCGCTGTGCCAGTAACAAGAGTCATATGTGTGCAGCCACCAATTACAGCTAGCTCCCAGCTGTGCATCTATGCTCCTAAGCCTGTCCTCTCATATATTGGACTTGTACTGTATTTGCAATATTTTATATTACTTTTTATGCATTTGCGATTGATCTTGCTTTTTAAAGGGACAGTGAAAATCTTGAGATTTCAATATAAAATGTTTAATTATGTATAGTAAAACAACTTTGTATTACATTTTTATTAGTTAAAATAAAATACCCTCACTCAAACGTCAGGATCTAGGCGGTGCTAAAATAGAGGTATTTACCACATATAAATATATTTAACCATATACAATGAAAGTAGTATATATAGTCTAATAAATATGATCCAAAGCTCGGGTAACAAATCAGGAAAAGTCCAAAATCAAACTCTCATCCTAAATGCAAACTCTGCAATAGCCATCTCGGATGGACCTCTGTAAGTGCTTCTTAAAATGTCCACGTTATCTAGTAACAAATGTAAAAACAGACAAGAAGGCACCTTCTAGTGCAGAATATCAAATAAAAAGGGTAACCATTTTCCCCAGAATCAGGGTACTCACAATCCGAGCAGCACCCCAATGTCTCTATCTGCTCCCACTATAACGATGCCTGAGGAAACGGCGTATATCGCTGAGAAACGCGTTGCATGTGTTTCGGCTACTCACAAGTCCATTATTTTAATGTTGTTCTAAGTTTTTAATATTTTTTTAACATATTCGAGCTGGAGCATTTTGTTTGGAGGATAGTGGGAGCAGATAGAGACGATTATCCGGATCACGTCTGAAGCTATATTCTGACACTTTAGAGCAGTGAGTCACTGAAATCACTCATCACGCACCTAACAACACATTGGAGTGCTGCTTCGATTGTAAGTACATTGATTCTGTGGAAATTGGTTACCCATTTTGGGCTAGATTACAAGTAGAGTGCTAATTTATCGTGCACCCTTAAACAGGAAAATGTGTCAGTTTGTGGGCGCGTCATAAATAACCAGCAATTACAAGTGACTGGTTATTGCTACCGCAAGCTCGTGGCAGCAATTAGTGCTCAGAAAATTAACCAGAGATCAGCTGTCTGGCTGATTTTATAAAAGTCCCCCAATTGGCCCCAAATTTCAATATCATAATCTTTATTTTAAAAAAAATTGGTAGCATCTTTATTTTTTAATAAAGTAACTGCAAAAAACAGTTATAAGGGGCTAAAAGTGGTGCCTGAGGGGTGTTTTTACATAGCGGTCTATGGGGACTGTGTGTTCCCAGTAAATATATATGTATATGCTTATATACATATATATTTATGTGTTAATATGTATATATACATATATTAACACATAAATATACAGTATATGTATATATTCATATACATATATATTTATATTTGCTGCCCATCTCTGCACGACTTACCCCCTTTGCTGCGCTAGTTCTTATGCTGTGTCTCACGGCATGAGAATGAGGCTCCCATTGGAGCCTATGGAAGTACGCTATCGCGAGCGCAATGCTTCCGTGCAACTGCACCTCACTTTTTGCATGTGCGCTGGTATTACATAAAGGGACACTGAACCCAATTTTTTCTTTTGTGATTCAGATAGAGCATGCAATTTTAAAAAACTTTCTAATTTACTCCTATTAGCAAATGTTCTTCATTCTCTTTGTATCTTTATTTGAAAAGCAAGAATGTAAAGTTTAGATGCCGGCCCATTTTGATGAACAATAAGGTAGAAGCTCTCCAGAATGCCAAAGTTTCAATACTTTATTAGAATCAAGTGCAGAGTCAAACAGCCAAACTGCACTTGATTCTAATAAAGTATTGAAACTTTGGCATTCTGGAGAGCTTCTACCTTATTGTTTTCACTGATGTTGGGGAGTTTGGTAGTGACTCCTTGAAGCTCTGTCCTGTGGTTTTGCTGCTGGATAATTTCTACATTGTTATTCCATTTTGGTGAACAACCTGGGTTGTTCTTGCTGATTGGTGGATAAATTCATCCACCAATAAACAAGTGCTGTCCAAGGTTCTGGACTTTCTTGTTCAAATAAAAATAGCAAGAGAACGAAGAAAACTGATAATAAGAGTAAATTAGAAAGTTGCTAAAAATTGTATGCTCTATCTGAATCACGAAAGAAAAAATTTTGGTTCAGTGTCCCTTTAAGCTTTATTTTGCTCTCAAATCGTAACCTGGCCCTTTATTTGATATTATGCACTAGGAGACACATTCTTGTCTGTTTGTGTTTTTTCTTTAGTTATTTTGCCCTTTTTATGTAATTTAGCTCTGAACATTGTTGATTTTTTTAATTCCCAGAGCTGGAAATGCGCACTGCAGATTTCTCAAGGCTAACTTAAAACAATACACTTTACCTAGCATAACGATCCTTTGGTACCTTATACTTTCAATGGAAATCACGAACGCACTAAATATTGCTGATATCCCAAGTTAAAAGTTATGGGTTGCGTTTGAGCAAAAGCCAAAACAGTGCTAGAAGATTCAGCGTGACTTGAGGTAGATTTATTAAACAGCGGATGCTGCAATCTACCCCCGTAGATTCAGTTCCCCTGAAACTGAAGTTTCTTAAGACCGCTGCTCCTTAACTCATCCGCCACCTCTGAGGCGGCGGACAGCAATCATACCGATCGGATATGATCGGGATGATTGACACCCCCTGCTAGTGGCGGATTGGCCGCGAATGTGCAGGGGGTGGCATTGCACAAGTATTTCACAAGAAATTGGCATTTATCATGTCCGCCCGCACAATGATAAATGGGCCCCCTAAAGTTAAGTGTTAGAGTTAAAATAAAATTTACACAAAACACTTGTAAATCATATTAAAATAAATTATTACACTCATATATAAACATTTTTAATAATAAAATATGTTTAATATTGAAAACATTTTTTTAAAAGGGTTAAAAAGGATATGGTATATGACAAGGTGTTTAAATGGTAAGGGCTCCCACGTTTGTGTGTGTACATATAAACACATATGTAGACATATATATACACTTTTGTGCCCTTCTCAGTCAAATACCTTGAAATAAGCAATATTATTTTTAAAAATGTTAATGTTTTTTATGTGTTTTTAATAGAAATCCTTCAAATTCCTATGTTCACTTGAAAAAAAAATCTTTTTATTTTTAAATTGGCATGAAACCCAATTTTTTTCTTTCATGATTTAGAAACAGCATACAATTTTAAACAACTTTCTAATTTACTTCTATTATCTAATTTGTTTTATTCTCTTGGTATAATTAGTTGAAGGAGCAGCAATGCACTAATGGTTTCTAACTGAACATATGTGTGAGCCAATCACAATCGATATATATATATGCAGCAACCAATCAACAGCTAGAATCTAGGTTCTCTAGGTTTAATGCCCCTTTCTATATATATATATCTGTACATAGAATATATATCTGTACATATTCATATAGATATATATGAATGTATATAGATATATATATATTTTCGTCTAAGTGAGGAACATAGGAATTTGAAGGCTTCCTAAAGTACCTTTGGCTATAGCCCTGTTGGTCCAGTGCTTGTTCGGTATTCTACCAAATTCTAAGACTGGTTACATTAGTGGTAGCAAGTAAATGTTATATGCGAGTAAAGTTACTTTAACGTTTTTTTTTCTGAAGCGGTAAAATAAGTTACAAAGAGCTGTTATAAAAACTGGAAGATAAACAAGGGGCGCCAACATAGTGTGAATCGTTCAAACAACAAATATAAAAGTGATGTGCAAAAAACTACTCACAAGGAAAGTGGCACCTTAAATGAATAAGGTGCGATAAAGCAGGCTGACATTCAAATTCCAGCAGTCAGTACGCTGGAGGTCTCACCCAGAGGACCTGTGGAATCCAGATAGGCGTCTAGAAAGTAGCACCCACGTTTTTCAGGGCCAATGGCCGGACCAGGTGAGCTGCAAGCTGATAGGTGTTCTCCTGCTGCACTCACGCCACCGAGACTTTTCTCCAAAAACGACAGTGTCAGTGTATGAAAGGTTCCGTGGTAAAAGTCCTGTTTCAAAAACAAGTGGATCGTGGAAAGAAGCAAAAATACCGGGTCGTGGTATAAAACAAACAGTATTTATTTTGCAACGCGTTTCTCAGTCTATTCCAGACCGTTTCATCAGGCAGTTGCCTGATGAAACGGTCTGGAATAGACTGAGAAACGCGTTGCAAAATAAATACTGTTTGTTTTATACCACGACCCGGTATTTTTGCTTCTTTCCACGATCCACTTGTTTTTGAAACAGGACTTTTACCACGGAACCTTTCATACACTGACACTGTCGTTTTTGGAGAAAAGTCTCGGTGGCGTGAGTGCAGCAGGAGAACACCTATCAGCTTGCAGCTCACCTGGTCCGGCCATTGGCCCTGAAAAACGTGGGTGCTACTTTCTAGACGCCTATCTGGATTCCACAGGTCCTCTGGGTGAGACCTCCAGCGTACTGACTGCTGGAATTTGAATGTCAGCCTGCTTTATCGCACCTTATTCATTTAAGGTGCCACTTTCCTTGTGAGTAGTTTTTTGCACATCACTTTTATATTTGTTGTTTGAACGATTCACACTATGTTGGCGCCCCTTGTTTATCTTCCATTCTAGACACCCTGACCCATCGCACCGCGGGACACAAGAGGAGCACGCCAAACACCTGAACACATCACTGTTCACATATTAGGATTGGACACTTATTTTTTACATCACAGCAATTTTTGGGACATTGATAAGTACTTTTTTTATATATTTTACTAATCGCCACAAATATCATTGTTTATCTGTGATATCTGATTATTTCAATGTATCACTAATATTATACACAAATTGTCCTGAGCACTTGTTTTACACACAATTTATTTTCGTCATTATTATAATTTTTTACACATACCAAACACTGTGCTGTTTATAAAAAAAAAAAAATTTTTTTTTTTTTTTTTTTTTTTTTTTTTTTTTTTTTATTTATGCATACGGGTACAAACCCAATCATAAAGTGGTAGGTCCCACTTTGATAACCTGTGTTCCAAGCGCATCCTCTTAAGTTTTTTCCTCCTCAGGAATTTCTTTTTATATTGTTATAAAAACTCTCTATATGATAAAAGTAGCTTTCAGCAATCATGTAGTTAAAACTAGTACATTTAGGCCATGTGAAGCGATTGACCTTATGATGGAGAACTTAATTCTAAGGAAGTTGCTTTAACACAATAAACATTTCTACACTTTAACTTCCTGTGAGATTCCAGTGTCAAAAGCACAGCCTTAAGTAATATCTTAATGTAAATTTACATCTAAACCCTGGCCTGCAAATTTAAAGTCCAGGGGGTCAATTTATCAAGCTTCGTATGGAACTTGATGCCCCTTGTTACCGGCGTTATGAAGCAGCAGTCTAAAGACCGCTGCTCCATAACCTGTCCGTCTGCTCTGAGGCAGCGGACAGAAATTAACTTGATCGAATACAATCAGGATGATTGACACCCTGGCCGCGAATCTGCAGGGGGCAGTATTGCACCAGCAGTTCTCAAGAACTGCTGGTGCAATGATAAATGCCGACAGCGCATGCTGTCGGCATTTATCGATGTGCGGCAGACATTATGCGCTACATCGTATCATGTCCGTCCGCACTATAATAAATCTATCCCTATGTCTGAGGAGAAAGATTTAAATAATACTTTGATGAAACATCAGTAGATTCTTTCTAAGACATTTCTTAAAAAACACAACTCTATGTGAATAATAATTTACTTTAGTTTAAGTTTAATTTATTTTTCATTTTTACTCCCCTGTATTTATACTACTTTTAGACCTGCAACCCTTCATATGTACTGTATTTAATCGTTTACCTGCACGAATAAACGTCTGCAAACCCTTATGAAATGGTCTAAAAAATAAGGAGAAAAGAAACAGCGTGAAATACGGTAGTTAAAAAAAACACACACTATAAGTCTAGAATAAGGGCCAGATTAATTTGTGTATGGACAAGGTTCATCATGAATTGTGGGACATATTTATTCCCCATATTTAACAGTGCATAAATGAGCGCTTGTGCAATGCTGCCCCTTCATTGCTTGACTCAAGTTGGTGCAGAGAGTTTGGGAAGCAGTGGTTTAAACCTCTGCTTCATAAATATCAGTTGCATACTCAACTGAGTGAACTTGCAACTGATAGGGGAATTTGCATCGTTATAAATAAACCCCTCAGTATTATTATGCTCTCACTTGTTCCCAGAGTATCGTGGGCACACCAGTCTCTTTTTCTTCTGAGCACCACAGAAAATAGAAAGGTAATTTATTGTAGCACACTATCTGACTCCTCTTCTTGGTAGTGATGAATATTTAGAGGTAAAATAGCCAAGCAAATGTATTAATAAAACCAAACTCACTCTCCTCAGTTGTTCTCAGCATATTTCAGCAGACAGTTGCCATCCTCATGAGAATTAATGTGAGACTTTTACCTCTTTTTCACCGGAAATTATTCATCATTACTAAAATAGGTATCTGGTATTGTGCTACTCTGCTCCCCCTTTTTTTTCTCTTTTCTATGTAGAAAATATTCAGACAAGGGACCTGATAATCAAAACCTTGCTGCTCAGGTGAGATATTCTGAAATGAACTGCCAGCACTACGAGATACCTAGTGAAATTTTCAAAAGGCAGATTTTGTATATGAAGAAGAGACAAGCCCAGCGCAATATAGCACTGAACGGCATGAGAGTTCTGCTGCATTTACACTTTGTGCTTTGTATTTTATTTGTGCTTCATATTTTATATCACTTTACATTTCAGATTAATGTTTATTACATTTAGACTTTGCACTTTATATTATTTATTTTATTTTGTATACAGAAGTTTATTTAGGATTGCGATTTTACAAATTCTGATTATGCTTTCACAGTTAATACACAGTCGGCTAGATTTAGAGTTTGGCGTTAGCTGTCAAAACCAGCGTTAGAGGCTCCTAAGGCTGGTTTTGGGCTACCGCTGGTATTTAGAGTCAGTCAGGAAAGGGTCTAACGCTCACTTTGCAGCCGCGACTTTTCCATACCGCAGATCCCCCTACGCCATTTGCGTATCCTATCTTTTCAATGGGATCTTTCTAACGCCGGTATTTAGAGTCTTGGCTGAAGTGAGAGTTAGAAATCTAACGACAAAACTCCAGCCGCAGAAAACGGTCAGTAGTTAACAGCTTTCTGGGCTTACGCCGGTTCATAAAGCTCTTAACTACTGTGCTCTAAAGTACACTAACACCCATAAACTACCTATGTACCCCTAAACCGAGGCCCCCCCACATCGCCGCCACTTTATTAAAAATGTTTAACCCCTAATCTTTCGACCTCACACCGCCGCCACCTACGTTATCCCTATGTACCCCTAATCTGCTGCCCCTAACACCGCCGACCCCTATATTATATTTATTAACCCCTAATCTGCCCCCCACTACGCCGCCGCCAGCTACCTACAATTATTAACCCCTAATCTGCCGACCGGACCTCACCGCTACTATAATAAAGTTATTAACCCCTAATCCGCCTCACTCCCGCCTCAATAACCCTATAATAAATAGTATTAACCCCTAATCTGCCGACCGGACCTCACCACTACTCTAATAAATGTATTAACCCCTAAAGCTAAGTCTAACCCTAACACCCCCCTAAGTTAAATATAATTTAAATCTAACTAAATAAATTAACTCTTATTAAATAAATTATTCCTATTTAAAGCTAAATACTTACCTGTAAAATAAACCCTAATATAGCTACAATATAAATTATAATTATATTGTAGCTATCTTAGGATTTATTTTTATTTTACAGGCAACTTTGTATTTATTTTAACCAGGTACAATAGCTATTAAATAGTTATTTACTATTTAATAGCTACCTAGTTAAACTAATTACAAAATTTCCTGTAAAATAAATCCTAACCTAAGTTACAATTAAACCTAACACTACACTATCAATAAATTAATTAAATAAACTACCTACAATTATCTACAATTAAACCTAACACTACACTATCAATAAATTAATTAAATACAATACCTACAAATAAATACAATTAAATAAACTAACTAAAGTACAAAAAACAAAAAAGAACTAAGTTACAAAAAATAAAAAAATATTTACAAACATTAGAAAAATATTACAACAATTTTAAACTAATTACACCTACTCTAATCCCCCTAATAAAATAACAAAGCCCCCCAAAATAAAAAAATGCCCTACCCTATTCTAAATTTAAAAAGTTCAAAGCTCTTTTACCTTACAAGCCCTCAAAAGGGCCTTTTGCGGGGCATGCCCCAAAGAAAACTGCTCTTTTGCCTGTAAAAGAAAAATACAACCCCCCCAACATTAAAACCCACCACCCACATACCCCTAATCTAACCCAAACCCCCCTTAAAAAAACCTAACACTACCCCCCTGAAGATCATCCTACCTTGAGTCGTCTTCACTCAGCCGAGCCACCGATGGAACTGAAGAGGAGATCCGGAGTGGCAGAAGTGATCCTCCAAGGGGCGCTGAAGAAATCTTCCATCCGATGAAGTGATCCTCCAAGCGGCGCTGAAGAAGTCTTCCATCCGATGAAGTGATCCTCCAAGTGGCGCTGAAGAAGTCTTCCATCCGGGCGATGTCATCTTCCAAGCGGGGTCTTCAATCTTCTTTCTTCAGGATCCATCTTGCAGACCTCCATCTTGCAGACCTCCAGCTGGCCCGACGGACTACCGACGAATGAAGGCTCCTTTAAGGGACGTCATCCAAGATGGCGTCCCTCGAATTCCGATTGGCTGATAGGATTCTATCAGCCAATCGGAATTAAGGTAGGAATATTCTGATTGGCTGATGGAATCAGCCAATCAGAATCAAGATCAATCCGATTGGCTGATCCAATCAGCCAATCAGATTGAGCTTGCATTCTATTGGCTGATCGTATCAGCCAATCGGAATTCGAGGGATGCCATCTTGGATGACGTCCCTTAAAGGAGCTTTCATTCATCGGTAGTCCGTCGGGCCAGCAGGATGTTCCGCGTCGGAGGTCTGCAAGATGGATCCTGAAGAAAGAAGATTGAAGACCCCGCTTGGAAGATGACATCGCCCGGATGGAAGACTTCTTCAGCGCCGCTTGGAGGATCACTTCATCGGATGGAAGACTTCTTCAGCGCCGCTTGGAGGATCACTTCATCGGATGGAAGACTTCTTCAGCGCCGCTTGGAGGATCACTTCATCGGATGGAAGATTTCTTCAGCGCCCCTTGGAGGATCACTTCTGCCACTCCGGATCTCCTCTTCAGTTCCATCGGTGGCTCGGCTGAGTGAAGACGACTCAAGGTAGGATGATCTTCAGGGGGGTAGTGTTAGTATTTTAAGGGGGGTTTGTCTTAGATTAGGGGTATGTGGGTGGTGGGTTTAATGTTGGGGGGGGTGTATTTTTCTTTTACAGGCAAAAGAGCAGTTTTCTTTGGGGCATGCCCCGCAAAAGGCCCTTTTGAGGGCTGGTAAGGTAAAAGAGCTTTGAACTTTTTTAATTTAGAATAGGGTAGGGCATTTTTTTATTTTGGGGGGCTTTGTTATTTTATTAGGGGGCTTAGATTAGGTGTAATTAGCTTAAAATTGTTGTAATATTTTTTAAATGTTTGTAACTTATTTTTTTTATTTTTTGTAACTTAGCTTTTTTATTTTTTGTACTTTAGTTAGTTTATGTAATTGTATTTAATTGTAGTTATTTGTAGTTAATTTATTTAATTAATTTAATGATAGTGTAGTGTTAGGTTTAATTGTAACTTAGGTTAGGATTTATTTTACAGGTAAGTATTTAGTTTTAAATAGGAATAATTTATTAAAGTATAGTGTAGTGTTAGGTGTAATTGTAACTTAGGTTAGTTTCTATTTTACAGGTAAATTTCTCTTTATTTTAGCTAGGTAACTATTAAATAGTTAATAACTATTTAATAGCTATTGTACCTAGTTAAAATAAATTGAAATTTGCCTGTAAAATAAATATTAATCCTAAAATAGCTACAATATAATTATAATTTATATTGTAGCTATATTAGGGTTTATTTTACAGGTAAGTATTTTGCTTTAAATAGGAATAATTTATTTAATAAGAGTTAATTTATTTAGTTAGATTTAAATTATATTTAACTTAGGGAGGTGTTAGTGTTAAGGTTAGACTTAGCTTTAGGGGTTAATAAATTTATTAGAGTAGCGGTGAGGTCAGGTCGGCAGATTAGGGGTTAATACTTGAAGTTAGGTGTCAGCGATGTTAGGGTGGGCAGATTAGGGGTTAATACTATTTATTATAGGGTTATTGAGGCGGGAGTGAGGCGGATTAGGGGTTAATACATTTATTATAGTAGCGGTGAGGTCCGGTCGGCAGATTAGGGGTTAATTATTGTAGGTAGCTGGCGGCGACGTTGTGGGGGGCAGATTAGGGGTTAATAAATATAATATAGGGGTCGGCGGTGTTAGGGGCAGCAGATTGGGGGTTCATAGGGATAATGTAGGTTGCGGCGGTGTACGGAGCGGCAGATTAGGGGTTAATAACAATATGCAGGGGTCAGCGATAGCGGGGGTGGCAGATTAGGGGTTAATAAGTGTAAGGTTAGGGGTGTTTAGACTCGGGGTACATGTTAGAGTGTTAGGTGCAGACATAGGAAGTGTTTCCCCATAGGAAACAATGGGGCTGCGTTAGGAGCTGAACGCTGCTTTTTTGCAGGTGTTAGGTTTTTTTCAGCTCAAACAGCCCCATTGTTTCCTATGGGGGGATCGTGCACGAGCACGTTTTTGAAGCTGGCCGCGTCCGTAAGCACTGCTGGTATTGAGAGTTGCAGTGGCGGTAAATATGCTATACGCTCCCTTTTTGGAGCCTAACGCAGCCCTTCTGTGAACTCTAAATACCAGCGGTATTTAAAAGGTGCGGGAGAAAAAAAGCACGCGTAGCTAACGCACCCCTTTGGCCGCAGAACTCTAAATCTAGCCGAGTGTAACTTAACAAATTAGGATCATTACTTTCTTCTTTTTTAAATATATATATATATATATATATATTTTTTTTTTTAATTTTATTTAGTTTCACAAATATACATAATAAAAAAAAACAACAAAAAAAAAGAAATACACAATGTACATCATCATAGTAAAGAAAGAAAAGTAAGCATGCAGGCCTATATTATTATACATTGTATGTATCATGGACTTGTTACATATTTAAACATTAATCATGATCCAAAAAACAAATCAATATTGGTGTTTGTCTCTATATTATTAAATCATATGAATCCATCAAGGTTGAGGCGCACCGAGAGAGGGGAGAGAAAAAAACAAAAATATTTAGTTAGGCCAAAATGGCCAGATATATTGGTATAAGTATCTATTTAAAAATGCTGTGTTAATAATTGTACAATGTATATTAGTCCTTTGCTCTTACATTGTTTGAAGACCACATGTGAGTGGCCTGGGATAAACTCAGGTCGTAAGAAATTTGGTGCAAAAAGAATTAATGTCAAGACATGAGACATGCTCTTGTGCCATAATCCAATCTATGGCGAATTTAAGTAATGCAGATAAATAAAAAATGTGACATTAGGTAATGCTAAACCTGCAGCTTCTTTGGGGTGCATCAGTCTATCTAGTGCTATTCTAGGTCTTTTACCATTCCAAATGAATCTTGTGCATCTTTGGTTAAATGAAACCAGATCAGATTTGTGAAGTAAAAGAGGAATATTCTGCAACAAATATAGTAGCTTAGGAAACAAAATGGTTTTGATCAACATTATTCGTGCTGTGATCGATATTGAAAGATTCATCCAGTCTAACAATTTCTTTTTTACATTCTGTAAAGAATCTAGGAAAATTTAAATCCTACCACTCTTGGGGATTCTTAGATAATATAATTCCCAAATAGCATAGCAATTCTGACTTCCCTAGGTTAATTGTGTAGCCTGAAATAAAACCAAATGTATGGGTCACAGATAGTAACTTAGGGAGAGATTCTTTTAAATCACTTAAATATATCAGCAGGTCATCTGCATATACGGAGAGTACAACATTTTGTCTACCAATTTGTAGACCTGACAGAAGATGCCTCAATAATATTGTCAGTGGTTCCAAAGAAATATTTAAAAGCAACGGGGAGAGGGGACATCCTTGACGGGTCCCTCTCATCAAATTAAATCGGTCTGTTATGGAACTATTGACAATAATTGCGGAGGTTGGTTTATTGTATATTAAATGTATAATATTTATAAAGTTTCAGCGGAAACCAAATTTCTCTAGTGCCGTAAATAAATGGTCCCAACTTATGTAGTCGAACGTTTTTTCGGCGTCGACTGGCAGAATCACTGCATTCAACATCTCACTTTGCCTTCTGTTTTTAGTTTCATTCCAAAGGCAATGTACAACCAACATGGTTTTTTAACAGGGTTTCATAAATCCGGCTTGATTTTCATGGATAATTCCCTTAAGATAAGGTTTCAATCTATTGGCAATTATTGAGGTTAAAAGTTTGTAATCAGTATTGAGTAAAGATATTAGCCGATATGAGGAGGGATTTTCAGGATCTTTCTCTTTGTTAAGTATTAGTGAGATATTGGACACAGCGAAATTAGACGAACAAGGGTTGACCCGAATATAATATTTATTGAATAGACTTTGTAAAACGGGCGTGATCTGTTCTGTCAGTATTTTATAAAACTCGGATGGCAACTTGTCAGGGCAAGTTTTTTTTTTTAAATTTAAGCGCTTTTATTCCCTCTGCAATTTCTTGTGTAGTTATTGGATTATTCAAATATTCAACTGCCTCTTGAGATACTGTTGGTATATTCACCTTACTCCAAAAAGCAGTTTTTGCCATTAAGTCAGGGTTGTCGGCTGTGTATAAATTCTTAAAAAAAACAGTAAAAATCTTTTTAATTTCAGCATTCAACGTATTTCTATTTGACCCATGTTTAAATGCCGCAATATGGTTGTTAGCTTTCTGTCTTGTAATAGTGGCTAAGTATTTAGCTGATCTACCTCTGAACCCCCCATACAATGCTTTAGTCCGGAAATCCTCTTGTATCATGTTCTGTTTTAGGAAGAGGTCTCTTTGTGCTTTCAAATTTACATATCTATCCCAATAGTACTTTGTTGGATTCGCAAGATATGCGTTAAAACTGTTTTTAACAGAATTTGATAGCTGTATATCTCGTTGCTTACCGCTTTCCCAGTCTCCAAGAAAATTTCGGTTTTGTCTCTATATATGTTACGCTGGAGATCATTAATTTATAGTTTAATGTTAAGTTTATTTTTATTTCACAGGTAAGTTTTTATTTATTTAAATATAGTTATATAGTAATTTTAATTTAAAGTTAGGGGGTGTTAAGTTTAGGGGTTACTAGTTTAATTTAGTGTTTTGCGATGGGGGAGGCCAGAGGTTTAGGTGTTAATAGGTTTATTTAGTGGCGGCGATGTGGGAAGCCAGAGGTTTAGGGGTTAATAGGTTTATTATAGTGGTGGCGATGTAGAAGGCCGGAGGTTTAGGGGTTAATAACTTTATTATAGTGGCGGCGATGTGGGAGGCCGGAGGTTTAGGGGTTAATATATTTAAATAGTGTTGACAATGTGGGTGGGCGGCAGATTAGGAGTTATTAGGTTTATTTAATAGTTGCGATGTGGGTGGGTGGCAGATTTGGGGTTAATAAGTTTTAAATAGTGTTTGTGCTGCAGGTGGGTGGCAGTTTAAGGGTTAATAGGTAGTTTATGGGTGTTAGTGTACTTTGTAACAGTTTAGTTAGTTAGTTTTGTTTCGCAAAATTCATAACTACTGCTCTCAGATGGCGGTATGGATCATGTTGGTATAGGCTGTAATTAAAGCATGTTAGCCTGAACGCACAACCTGTTATACCTGCGCTATGAAAATCCCCCACAAAAACGTATTTTTTTTGAGTGCGGAATGGACGTTGCGTTACAGGCTAAAATGCTTACGGTATAGCTATACCTACATGACTAATGCTAAAAAAATGGCCATTTCAGGAACGCATATTAGTAATTCAAATTAGCCAATAGAATGAGAGCTGCTTAAATCCTGATGAAGCCCCGCCTGTACCAATAGACGAGGGGGTGAAACGCACGTCGGCATCAGCTGACTGGATCACGTGGCCCTGCGTACCTCCCATACTACCGCTTGAATTTGGAGCGGTTTGTTTTTTGTAGCTGAATTTGGTAAAAGCATCAAGCCCGGAGAATATCGTTATGGATATCGGTGATGATGGATTCCTGTTTCAGCAACGATCACTCTAAAAGGAAGGTGCAGTATCTATGTGACACCTGAACCTACTTATATGCAGCATTATAATACACACGACCTTGGGCTGCAATTCATCTTTGCTATCTATTCTTGCTGTTTTGCATAGAGTTTTTAGTCCTACCACTTAGATCCCAATAGATTACCTGCCCAGACAATACCCCGTATGTACTTTCTCATGGGGGTCTGTGAGCAGCAGGGTGTAGTTGTATGGATCATTATATTACTCTATCCAAACATAATTGCTGACTCTCATGCTTTCTCGAAACATATATAGCATGGTTACTGCTGTAATTTTGTTTACACTGCATTTATTTATGTGTGTTTTAAACTACCATATAAGATGTATCCCTGTTAATCTAGCATCTTTATATGGTTTATTATTTTGCTGCTAAGGCATGCATATGAGGGTACCTTGGGTTTCCTGACCGGTCCGGTTTTTTCTATACTGTTCATTGTAGACGTATTTTTCTAAAATCTTGCATGATTGGCTTAAGCACCTAGATTTTTATTCTCTTGTAGTTGATTAAAGACCATCCTCAGAGGGGATGCAGTGTGTTTTTTAATCGAATTGCTGTACTAATAAATTGATACTATATCTATTTATCTAAGAGCTGTGTATTTTTTGTGACAAAAAGAGTGCTGAATTCCCTGTCTTTTTTAAAATAAAATATTTATTTGTTTCTTTCTTACTCACACATTTTCTTGTTATATTATTTATAAGGGTCTGCACCACTAGCCTTACTGGGCAATTTCTAGGGGGTAGTTCAGATTTTTTACTAACCCCTCTTTCCGTAGCCTTTTGCTAGCAATTTCTTCCCACTCTGTTTTTTGCTTGACTACATATTGTATTTAATTAAACTAGGTAGTTAGTAAATAGTTAATAACTATTTACTAACTAGTCTATCTAGTTAAAATAAATACAAACTTACCTGTGAAATAAAAATAAAACCTAAGCTAGCTACAATTAGTTATATTGCAGCTAGCTTAGGTTTTATTTCACAGGAAAGAATGTATTTAGTTTTAAATAGGAATTATTTACTTAATAATTGTAAATTTAATTTAGATCTAATTTAATTATGTTAAAGTTAGGGGGGGTTAGGGTTAAGTTTAGGGTTAGGTTTAGGGGTTAATATAGTTTAATTTAGCTTGTTGCAATGTAGGGGCTGTGGTTTAGGGGTTAATAGGTTTATTTAGTTAATAATTGTAAATTTAATTTAGCTATATTTTTATTATGTTAAAGTTAGGGGGTGTTAGGGTTACTTTAGGGTTAGGTTTAGGGGTTAATATAGTTTAATTTAGCTTGTGATGTGGGGGGCTGGTGGTTTAGGGTTAATAAATGTAGTACAGTGGCAGCAATATCTGGAGCGACAGATTAGGGGTTAATCATTTTATTTAGGTAGCGGCGATATCAGGAGCAGCAGATTAGGGGTTAATAACTGTAGGCAGGCGTCGGCGATGTTGGGGGCAGCAGATTAGGGGTGCTTAGACGTAGGGTTTATGTTAGGGTGTTAGGTTTTAACTGTCTTTTTATTTCCCCGTAAACATCAATGGGGCTGCGTTACGTAACTTTTGTTTCCGCGATTGCAGGTGATAGGTTTTTTTTGGTCGGCTCTCCCCATTGATGTCTATGGGGAAATCGTGCACGAGCATGTCTCAGCAGCGCTCTAATTGTGTGCAGTATGGAACTCAATGCAACCATATCGCACGCAAAAGGCGTATGTTTGAAAAATGGCAGCGCTATAAGTAATTAAATAACGTAACTTTTGTTGCGTTCGTTAATTTCTCTATAGCGCTCAAAACTCGTAATCTAGCTGTATGTTTTTATAAGCGAGGATCATTACTTTCTATGAACCAGATAATCAAACATTGTCTAGTTTGGAGAGAGATTATAGAGCAGATTTCACAAAGGCTGAACTCACTGAATTTTCTAAGAAAAGAGGAAGAACCTAGAAGTCCCAGAGAGATGAGAGATGCTCTTGGATACAGAGTTTCACAGAGGAGAGAGAAGTTAACAAGAGAACTGATATGTAGGGGTCGATTTATCTTTCTCTGTCCGACATGATACGCTGTAGCGTATCATGTCCTACAGACATCGCTGAATGCCGACACCATACACTGTCGGCATTGAATATTACATAAGCAGTTCTGGTGAACTGCTTGTGCAATGCCGCCCACTGCATATTTGCGGTCAATCGGCCACTAGCAAGGGATGTCAATTATTGTCTGCCTCTCAGAGGCAGCGGACCAGTTAAGGAGCAGCAGGCTTAAGACCGCTGCTTCTTAACTGCTGTTTTCGGCGAGCCTGAAGGCTCGCGTGGAAACAGGGGCATCAGGGGCCATTCGGCCCTTGATAAATCGTCCCCAAAGTCTCAGTTTACAGCAAATACAAATTAAACTGAAATGCTTTCACTACAATTTAACTTACTTTTTTCTGTATTTTAGTATATATTACTTTTCTGTTAGTTAAAATAAGTGTATTGTGAATTTTGCGCAAAACTTCACCGGGATACAGCTGTTAAGATAAATATTTTTGTGAGAAAGCTTTTTGTGAGAAAGCTTGAGACATACCCTAGGAACTCCACTGTTTAGTCCAGGGAACTGTCCTGTCCCTCTCACTTTCTGAAACTGTCAGTTTTAGTTTGCAATGCAGCAAATACAAGGTGCAATTTAATTTGTAAAAACTACACAGAAATATACAAAGTATGATCCTATTTTTTAAGTAACACAGGAACTTCCAAAACATAATCAGAATTTTTAAAATCACCTCTACAGCTAAATCTAAATGTATTAAAATGTAAATGAGAAAGTGGAAAACTTAAATGCTATAATACTGAAATGACCCAATCTGAAATGTAAAGTGATATAAAATACAAAGCACAAAGTGAAAGTGTAACAAAATTCTCATATCGTGCAGTGCTATATTGCACTGGGATTGTCTCTCCTTCATATACAGAAATGAGAGAGAGATATCGCAGTGCTGGAGAGTTACACCCTTTTTCTATTGATTTTTAAGTGAGTTCAGCCCTTGTGGGGGTCGATCCGATATAAAGCGTCGCCCGCAAAAGCCGGCGACGCCAATATTTACGCTGATTTGGTATCCTATATACGGCGTAACCTAGAAGTTACGCGCGTATATTTCTGCCGTCGCCCGTAGTTTTTTGGGCCATAGGCAGGTATACCAAACCAGCGCAGTTTGGTATCCAATATGCAGCGTAAGGACTTACGTGGCGAAAATGGAGAAAACTTACTCCATTTTCACCTCGCCACAAAAAGCAGCCATAAGAAGCCTTACGCTGACTATTGGAGCCCCGTAACTCCCTAAACTGGCTGCTAAAATAAACCTAACACCTAACGCATGCGCAATGTCTATCTCCCTGTCAACCGCGATCTTCTAAAATAAACCTAACACCTAACGCATGCGCAATGTCTATCTACCTGTCAACCGCGATCCCCCCCCCCGAAATCCCTAATAAAGTTAATAACCCCTAAACCGCCGCTCCCGGACCCCGCCGCCGTCTACATAAACTAACCCCCTACTGTGAGCCCCTAAAACCGCCGCCATCTACCTTATCTATCCCCTAATTAGAACCCCTTACACCGCTGTCATCTACTTTATCTATCCCCTAATCTGACCCCTTACACCGCCGCCACCTATATAAAAATGATTAACCCCTAATTTAATCTACCTACCCCGCCGCCAGCTATATTATCTATATTAACCCTAAGTATATTATAGTTAATATAGGTATTACATTATATATATTAACCCTAATTATATTAGGGTTAATATAGTTAATATAGTTACTATAGTATTTATATTAACTATATTAACTCTATCTAACCCTAACACCCCTAACTAAATTTATATTATATTAATCTAATTCATTTATAAACTAAAATATTCCTATTTAAATCTAAATACTTACCTATAAAATAAACCCTAAGATAGCTACAATATAATTAATAATTACATTGTAGCTATGTTAGGGTTAATATTTATTTTACAGGTAAATTGTTAATTATTTTAACTAGGTATAATAGATATTTAATAGTTATTAACTATTTAATATCTACCTAGTTAAAATAATTACCCAATTACCTGTAAAATAAATCCTAACCTAAGTTACAAATACACCTACACTATCAATAAATTTAATAAACTACAAACATCTATCTAAAAATACAATTAAATTAACTAAACTAAATTACAAAAAAAAACAAACACTAAATTACAAAAAATAAAAAAAAGATTACAAGATTTTTAAGCTAATTACACCTATTCTAAGCCCCCTAATAAAATAATAAACCCCCAAAATAAAAAAAATTCCCTGCCCTATTCTAAATTAAACAAATTTCAAAGCTCTTTACCTTACCAGCCCTTAAAAGGGCCTTTTGTGGGGCATGCCCCAAAGAATTCAGCTCTTTTGCATACAACAAATACAATCCCCCCCCCCATTACAACCCACCACCCACATACCCCTATTCTAAAACCACCCAAACCCCCCTTAAAAAAGCCTAACACTACCCCCCTGAAGATCTCCCTACCTTGTCTTCACCACACCTGGCCGAACTCCTGATCCGATCCGGGCGATGTCTTCCTCCAAGCGGCAAAGAAGAATTCTTCCTCCGGCGATGTCTTCCTCCAAGCGGCAAAGAAGAATTCTTCCTCCGGCGACGTCTTCCTCCAAGCGGCAGCAAAGTCTTCATTCTTCCGGCGGCATCTTCAATCTTCTTTCTTCGCTCCGCCGCCGCGGAGCATCCATCCAGGCCGACGACTGAACGACGAATGAGGTACCTTTAAATGACGTCATCCAAGATGGCGTCCGCCGAATTCTGATTGGCTGATAGGATTCTATCAGCCAATCGGAATTAAGTTAAAAAAAATCTGATTGGCTGATTGAATCAGCCAATCAGATTCAAGTTCAATCCGATTGGCTGATCCAATCAGCCAATCAGATTGAGCTCGCATTCTATTGGCTGATCGGAACAGCCAATAGAATGCGAGCTCAATCTGATTGGCTGATTGGATCAGCCAATCGGATTGAACTTGAATCTGATTGGCTGATTCAATCAGCCAATCAGATTTTTTTTAACTTAATTCCGATTGGCTGATAGAATCCTATCAGCCAATCAGAATTCGGCGGACGCCATCTTGGATGACGTCATTTAAAGGTACCTCATTCGTCGTTCAGTCGTCGGCCTGGATGGATGCTCCGCGGCGGCGGAGCGAAGAAAGAAGATTGAAGATGCCGCCGGAAGAATGAAGACTTTGCTGCCGCTTGGAGGAAGACGTCGCCGGAGGAAGAATTCTTCTTTGCCGCTTGGAGGAAGACATCGCCGGAGGAAGAATTCTTCTTTGCCGTTTGGAGGAAGACATCGCCTGGATCGGATCAGGAGTTCGGCCCGGTGTGGTGAAGACAAGGTAGGGAGATCTTCAGGGGGGTAGTGTTAGGCTTTTTTAAGGGGGGTTTGGGTGGTTTTAGAATAGGGGTATGTGGGTGGTGGGTTGTAATGGGGGGGGGGGATTGTATTTGTTGTATGCAAAAGAGCTGAATTCTTTGGGGCATGCCCCACAAAAGGCCCTTTTAAGGGCTGGTAAGGTAAAGAGCTTTGAAATTTGTTTAATTTAGAATAGGGCAGGGAATTTTTTTTATTTTGGGGGTTTATTATTTTATTAGGGGGCTTAGAATAGGTGTAATTAGCTTAAAAATCTTGTAATCTTTTTTTTATTTTTTGTAATTTAGTGTTTTTTTTTTTTGTAATTTAGTTTAGTTAATTTAATTGTATTTTTAGATAGATGTTTGTAGTTTATTAAATTTATTGATAGTGTAGGTGTATTTGTAACTTAGGTTAGGATTTATTTTACAGGTAATTGGGTAATTATTTTAACTAGGTAGATATTAAATAGTTAATAACTATTTAATATCTATTATACCTAGTTAAAATAATTAACAATTTACCTGTAAAATAAATATTAACCCTAACATAGCTACAATGTAATTATTAATTATATTGTAGCTATCTTAGGGTTTATTTTATAGGTAAGTATTTAGATTTAAATAGGAATATTTTAGTTTATAAATGAATTAGATTAATATAATATAAATTTAGTTAGGGGTGTTAGGGTTAGATAGAGTTAATATAGTTAATATAAATAGTATAGTAACTATATTAACTATATTAACCCTAATATAATTAGGGTTAATATAGTTAATATATATAATGTAATACCTATATTAACTATAATATACTTAGGGTTAATATAGATAATATAGCTGGCGGCGGGGTAGGTAGATTAAATTAGGGGTTAATCATTTTAATAGAGATGGCGGCGGTGTAAGGGGCTTACATTAGGGGTTAATAATTTTAATATAGATGGCGGCGGTGTTAGGGGCTCACTTTAGGGGGTTATAGATATAATATAGCTGGCGGCGGGGTACGGGAGCGGCGGTTTAGGGGTTAATAGCTTTTTTATTGTTAGGCTAGTGAGGGGGGATAGCGGATAGAGGGTTAGACGTGTCGGGCTATGTTAGGGAGGCGTGTTAGACAGTGCGGGCTATGTTAGGGAGGCGTGTTAGACAGTGCGGGCTATGTTAGGGAGGCGTGTTAGACAGTGCGGGTGTTTTAGACTTTAGTCAGGTTTTATAGGCGCCGGCAGATTCTAACGTGCCGCAAGTCACTGGCGACGCCAGAAATTTGTACTTGCGCAGATTTCTGGACATCGCTGGTTTGTGAGACTTACGGCACGTTAGCATCTGACGGCGACTTATATGGGATAGCTCGAGTTGCGAGCTGAAACTGCGGGCGACGCCGGTTCCCTCGCTTGCGCCGCAAACTGCGATCTATATCGGATCGCGCCCGTGAAGTCTGAACTGCAATTTCTCTCCAAGCTGGAGAATCATTTGAATATCAGGGCCAAAAAGAGAAGCCTAATGAGGAAGGGAGACTATTTCTTCCTCTTTGTTTTTCCTTGTGTTGCACCCTTAATTATTATAGAAATCTCATGTCATGACTTTCCTTTGCATGGTGTAGCATGACAGATTGTGGAGTGATCATATTGAAAACAACATAATTGAACAGACTAACTTAGGAGAATGAGCCTTTCAAAGAGTACATCAATATTTCCTGTCTTAATTAAATATTTCCTTCGTCTTCATACTTAAAGGGACATAAAAGTGTAAAAAGAAAATTCTCATTTTATTATTGCACTGTAGTTTTCATACAAATATGTGTTTAACCTCTGCAAAGGGGTTGCAAAAAGGCTTCTGAGAAAAGGCACTTTTCTCATGTGCGCAGTTACCATAGCAACCGTAGCATAGCTTGTGTTTCAGATGTGCGTGCGTGCAGCTTACAGGTGTGTACTAGATGTGTGATAATTTTTCTCTGAACAATTTTTTTGCAAATAAAAGTATTTTATGCATTTTAATATTGTCCTTTATGTTACACATGTTCAACGCTAAAAAATTTGTTTAGTTTCGTTTAATAGTTTTCCAGTTAATTCTTTATTCATATGCATTATTCTATTCTGAAGTTTAGAATAGAATAGTGCATATGAATAAAGAATGGATCCCGAAAAAACGAAAAGATTCGAAAAAACGATTTAACTAAACATAACTAATATGCCGGCGATTGCCAAAACAAAATTATCTAAAACTGCCGCCACCACCCACATCGCCGATACTAAATAAAGCTATTAACCCCTAAACCGCCGTCCCCCCACATAGTTGACACTAACTAAACCTATTAACCCCCACATCGCCAACGCTAACTGAACCTATTAACCCCATAACTGCAGTTACCCGACATCGCGACACTAACTAAATCACTAAATAAAGCTAATAACCCCTAAACCGCAGTTCCCCGTCATTGCTGACACTAACTAAACCTATTAACCCCTAAAACGCTGTTCCCAAACATTGTCAACACTAACTAAACCTATTAACCCCTAAACTGCAGTTCCCCGACATGACCGAAACTAACTAAAACACTAAATAAACCTATTAACCCCCTAAACCGCTGTTCCCAAACGTTGCCAACACTAACTAAACTTATTAACCCCTAAACCGCAGTTCCCTGACATTGCTGACACTAACTAAACCTATTAACCCCTAAACCGCCGCCCCCCCCCCACATTGCAACAACCTAAATTAAACCTAACACCCCCTAACTTTAACATAATTAAAATAGACCTAAATTAAGTTACAATTATTAACTATCTACCTATTTAAAAATAAATACAAACTTACCTGTGAAATAAAAATAAAACCTAAGCTTACACTAATAAAACCTAATATTACTAAAAATAAAAAACCTAACATTACTAAAAATAAAAAAACCTAAGATGACTGAAAAATTATAACTACAATTACAAAAAATAAAATAAAAAAATAACAAATGAAATTATCAAAAAAATAAAAAATATTCCTTTTCTAATACACCGTTTAAAAAATAAAATAAAAAACACCCCAAAATAAAAAACCTAATCTATAATAAACTACCAAGGGCCCTTAAAGTTAACATCTCTTTTGCAAAAAAATAAAAACAAACACCCCCTAACATAACAAACCTCCATCCCCCAAACCCACAAAATAAAAATAAACCTAATCTACCCATTGCTCCGAAAAAGACATTTGTATAAGCATTGCCCTTAAAGGGACAGTCAACACCAGAATTTTTGTTGTTTTAAAAGAAAGATAATCCCTTTATTACCCATTCCCCAGTTTTGCATAACCAACACAGTTATAATAATACACGTTTTACCTCTGTAATTATCTTGTATCTAAGCTTCTGCTGACTGCCCCCTTATTTCAGTTCTTTTGACAGAAATGCAGTTTAGCCAATCAGTGCTCAGTCCTAGGTCACTTTACGTGCATGAGCTCAATGTTATCTATATGAAACATGTGAACTAATACCCTCTAGTGGTCAAAATGTATTCAGATTAGAGGCAGTCTTCAAGGTCTAAGAAATTAGCATATGAACCTCCTAGTTTTAGCTTTCAACTAAGAATACCAAGAGAACAAAGCAAAATTGGTGATAAAAGTAAATTGGGAAGTTGTTTAAAATTGCATGCCCTATTTAAAACATGAAAGTTTTTTTGGACTTGACTGTCCCTTTAAAATGGAATTCAGCTCTTTTTCGGCCCATTAAAAATAAAAAGTGCCTAATTTAAAAAAAAAAAAACACCCCAAATATAAAAAAAATCCCATTACAAAAAATAACAAACGAAATTATCCAAAATAATAAAAATTATTCCTATTCTCATACCCCTTTTAAAAAATAAAATTAAAAAAAAAACTAATCTATAATACACTACCAATGGCCCTTAAAGGGGCCTTTTGTAGGACATTGCCCTAAAGATAACAGCTCTTTTGCTAAAAGAAATACAACAAATCCCCCCTTCCCAAACCCACAAAATAAAAATAAAAACCTAACTAAAAAAAAACCTAATCTACACATTGCCCTGAAAAGGGCATTTGTATGGGCATTGCCCTTAAAAGGGCATTCAGCTCTTTTTCTGCCCATTTTCAGCCCATTAAAATAAAAAAGCCACCCCAAACCAAAAAACAACAAAAAACTAACCCCAAAATCGGTACTCACAGTTGCTGAAGTCCGACGAACGATCTTTATCCCAGCGGCGAAGCATCTTCATCCAGGCGGCGAAGCATCTTCATCCATCGCGGGACCGGCATCTTCTTCATCCCTGCAGAGGTGGATCGGTCGATGTGTGGAGGCGGAGGTCCATCGGTCCGACGTGGAGGTCCTCTTCATGTGATCGTCTGCCGCACACTGAGGATTCAATGCAAGGTACCCCTTTTATTATTATTTATTGGGGTACTGTTGCATTCCTATTGGCTGAAAAGTTAAAATCAGCCAATAGGAATTAGAGCTGCTTAAATTCTATTGGCTGATTTGAACAGCCAATAGGATTAAGTACTCAGAATTTTTTGATACATACTAAAGTTTATCTATTCTTTGCTCCTATACAGTGGCGTATTAAGGTTTTGTGCTGCCCTAGGCACTCAAAATTCTGCTGCCCCCCCAAAGGTTTTAGGCCTTTTTTCCCCTTAATATTTTTATGGCTCAGTGTCTAAAATGTTTTTTTTTTTTTTTCATAACAATTCAAAAGAAAATGGGCTAGCAAAACACTTCCATACAGGTGGGTTGAATTGCATGCATCTCATACTATTTTATCCCTGAGAGAAGGGAGAGAAAAGAATGGCAGGGGAGAAAAGGGAGGGAAAAGAAAGCAGGAAGGGAGAGAGAGAGAATAGAAGGGCAGGGAAAAAAAGAGACACAGAGAGAGAGAGAGAAAAAAAAAGAAAAGTGGGGAGGGAGAGGAGAAAAGGGGGGAGGGAAAGAAAGGAGTGAAAGAAGGGAGCAAGGGAGGAAGTTGAGAGAAAGAAGGCAGGGAGGGAAATAAATAAGGGAGGGAGTTGAGAAAAAGAAGGCAGGGAAGGAAATAAATATGGGAGGGAGACAGGGAAAGAAAGGAGAGGGAAAGGGAGGGAAAGAAGAATACACTTTAAAGCAATCACTGCCCTTCACAATACAGTAATTACCATCATTCAAGTAATGAAACTGCTCCTATATTATTGTACCTTCAATATAGGGTCTGTGGAATTAGTGTTCCCTATGTTCGTGTTTGTATTGAAAAGGTGCAGCACACACTTATTACCTGGATCTGAATACTGAAACTTTCAATTCGTTTGGCCCTGCAATAATTCTATTGGAGGTGCAGAATACTGGTAATGTACCCAGAGTTGCGGTTGCTTGTACATCTGACCTCTTATGTATACCTTCATCTGTCTTTAACAACTGTAAACCAAGAAAATAATGGAAAGGTTGTTCTTTATGGGAAATGTCATAGGAGGAAGAATAAGATTGGGGTGTGACCTATGCAGGTGTTTTTTTTTATGTTTTTTTTTTACAGAAAATATCTTAAGTCTCCCATTACATACGAGACTCCAAATAATAGTTGAAGGGACATGAAACCCAAAATTTGTATTTCATAATTCAAACAACTTTGTAATTTACTGTTATTATCAAATTATTAGACATGTGCATTTCGTTTTGTTCCGAATCGAAATTCGGACGGATTCGCCAAATTCGGAGATTAGAATAGTTTTGAATATCCAAATTACCCTTGCAACGAAACTAAACTAATCCGAAAGCATTTGTAACAAATAAATCCGAAATAGTTCGGATTTATTCGTTACATTCGAATGGCCATGGACTAATCACAATTCAGTATAAAAATAAAATTTAGTGATATTTAGTGAGATAGAACAGTGAAACTTGGAACCATCTGAATCAACATAACACATACCGATCTTCCGAATTTACGAATCGAATCCGAAATGAATACATCCGAATTTATTAGAATCCAAATGAATCTGAAACGAATACATTCAAATGTATCCAAATTTGAATCGATCCAAAACGAAATTCGCAAAAAATCTGAATCGGTCCGAAACGAATTTTTCCGCTGTGCACATGTCTATAACTTGTGTTTGTTCTCTTGGTATCCTTTGTTGAAAAGCAGAGGTAAGCCATTTTGCAAGAATGTTATACATTTTGCACACGCCATGTAGTGACCCAGACATGTGCATGCTACCTACCCATGTATCTTTTCAACAAAGAATATCATGAGAATGAATAAAGTAAATTTAAAGATAGAAACAAAATTGGAAACATTTATTCTAAATTGTATGCTCTGTCTGAGAAGCAATAGAAAATGTGAGGTTTCATACCCCTTTAAAATAAGCATTAGGTGCTATCATGACAGAAAGGGTTTTGTAGAAATAATCATGTAGAGTGTATTACACTGAAAAGGGCATAGAGCGCCTTGTGCTGTATAGAATCAAGGTTAAATGTGCACAGATGTTAGACTTGGGGCCTGCAGATACTTGACTCTTGTGAAGAACAAGCTTTTGCAAATCATCAGTCATCTGGAACTGCTCATGTCATAAGTGATTAGTGATCAAACTACTATTTTGCTTGGATGTTTTCCATTTAGTACCAATGGTTTGTCCACTTTCTGCATTCTGTACAATTTTTCCCATGTTCTGTAAATAGATATGTCTACATACCATTTTCATTTATATTCAAGTGTTCTAATCTTGACACTTTTCTTTCTGCAGTCTAATAAAAAAAGGAAAGAATGTTTATTAAGATGATAAGCTGTATATTTTATTTGTCTGCTTGACTGGTTTCATGCTATTTCAATATTTATTTTTATCTATTAAAAAAATGTTGTTTAATCTTTTGGAAAAATTTAACTCTGTTTCTTATCTGCTAGAAGTTTTATATATATATATATATATATATATATATATATATATATATATATATATATATCTTTAGCTTTTTATTTATAGGAGAGTACACTAAATGATGCTCAATTAACCGCCTAAAATATATCCACAGACAACCGTTGTCTATGAGTTTTCAACTTGCATAAAAAAGAGAAATCTTTTAAGAAACCGCTAGTCTTGGCATGAAACGTGCCAGTTTGGCTGTCCTGTTTGTGGCCGGTGTTTGTTTGCTGCTACAATGTTTTTATACTGATTTCAATCAAGTTTGCTTTTTCTGAGCTACACTTCCTATTCTCCATTTTGTTCTCCGCTATCTATTGCTCCAATATTACAGACTTTTGGCTTTTGAAAAAAAAAGTGAAAGAGAGCAATGGTGGAACTTTAGAAACCAGTAATCCAGTGTACTGTGGAATATATCAACCCTATATGAATGCTGTCACAACCTTCACCAAACTATAAAGCATGTAGCTAATATATTCTAAGTTTAATATACAATATAGAATGACTTCTATATATATAATACAATACAATATAGAATGACTTCTATATATAATACAATATAAAATGACCTATATATAATACAATACACTATAGAATGACCTATATATAATACAATACAATATAGAATGACCTATATATAATACAATACAATATAGAATGACTTCTATATATAATACAATAGAATATAGAATGACCTATATATAATACAATACAATATAGAATGACCTATATATAATACAATACAATATAGAATGACCTATATATAATACAATACAATATAGAATGACCTATATATAATACAATAGAATATAGAATGATCTATATATAATACAATACAATATAGAATGACCTATATATAATACAATACAATATAGAATAACCTATATATAATACAATATAGAATGACTTCTATATATAATACAATACAATATAGAATGACCTATATATAATACAATACAATATAGAATGATCTATATATAATACAATACAATATAGAATGACCTATATATAATACAATACAATATAGAATAACCTATATATAATACAATATAGAATGACTTCTATATATAATACAATACAATATAGAATGACTTCTATATATAATACAATACAATATAGAATGACTTCTATATATAATACAATACAATATAGAATGACCTATATATAATACAATAGAATATAGAATGACCTCTATATATAATACAATACAATATAGAATGACCTATATATAATACAATACAATATAGAATGACCTCTATATATAATACAATACAATATAGAATGACTTCTATATATAATACAATACAATATAGAATGACCTATATATAATACAATACAATATAGAATGACTTCTATATATAATACAATACAATATAGAATGACCTCTATATATAATACAATACAATATAGAATGACTTCTATATAAAATACAATACAATATAGAATGACTTCTATATATAATACAATACAATATAGAATGACCTATATATAATACAATACAATATAGAATGATCTATATATAATACAATAGAATATAGAATGACCTCTATATATAATACAATACAATATAGAATGACCTCTATATATAATACAATACAATATAGAATGACTTCTATATATAATACAATACAATATAGAAGGACCTATATATAATACAATACAATATAGAATGACCTATATATAATACAATAGAATATAGAATGATCTATATATAATACAATACAATATAGAATGACCTATATATAATACAATACAATATAGAATGAGCTCTATATATAATACAATACAATATAGAATGACCTATATATAATACAATACAATATAGAATTACTTCTTTATATAATACAATAGAATATAGAATGATCTATATATAATACAATACAATATAGAATGATCTATATATAATACAATACAATATAGAATGACTTCTATATATAATACAATACAATATAGAATGACTTCTATATATAATACAATACAATATAGAATGACCTATATATAATACAATACAATATAGAATGACCTCTATATATAATACAATATAGAATGACCTATATATAATACAATAGAATATAGAATGATCTATATATAATACAATACAATATAGAATGACCTATATATAATACAATACAATATAGAATGACCTATATATAATACAATAGAATATAGAATGATCTATATATAATACAATACAATATAGAATGACCTATATATAATACAATACAATATAGAATGACCTATATATAATACAATACAATATAGAAGGACCTATATATAATACAATACAATATAGAATGACCTATATATAATACAATAGAATATAGAATGATCTATATATAATACAATACAATATAGAATGACCTATATATAATACAATACAATATAGAATGAGCTCTATATATAATACAATACAATATAGAATGACCTATATATAATACAATACAATATAGAATTACTTCTTTATATAATACAATAGAATATAGAATGATCTATATATAATACAATACAATATAGAATGATCTATATATAATACAATACAATATAGAATGACTTCTATATATAATACAATACAATATAGAATGACTTCTATATATAATACAATACAATATAGAATGACCTATATATAATACAATACAATATAGAATGACCTCTATATATAATACAATATAGAATGACCTATATATAATACAATAGAATATAGAATGATCTATATATAATACAATACAATATAGAATGAGCTCTATATATAATACAATACAATAAGCTAATCCTGAGCGACGAACCTAAACAAAATAATGTACAACCAAAAACAACTTATTTATTAAAAATCATAAGCAGATTTTAAAAAGTCTTTAAAGGGAATTGAAACCCAGTTTTTTTTCTTTTATGATTCAGACAGAGCATGCATTTTTAAATAACTTTTACATTTACTTCTATTATCAATTGTGTTTCATTCTCTTGGTATCCTTTATTGAAGGAGCAGCAGTGAACTACTGGGAGCTAGCTGAACACAATAGGTAAGCCAATAAAAAGAGTAATATATTTACAGTCACCAATCAGCATCTATCTCCCAGCTCTGGAGATTAATTATGCTTTTTAACAAAGGATATTAAGGGAACAAAGACAACTTGATATTAGATGTAAATTAAGTTATTTAAAATGGTATAATCTATCTGAATCATGGAAGAAAAATGTGGGGTTTCCTGTCCTTTTAAGACAAAGATATTTTGTTTTTATAGTGGTCTAGATTCAATAAAACCCATCTGTGAAACTAATGACTTGTGCCACAGAATCGCAACTTGAAAATTGCGAAATTCATAAAAGTTTATACAGCAGCCTGTGTGGGTTGCTAATGATGACAGGTAAACAAGTATTATTATTATTATCATGTATTTGTAGAGCGCCAACAGGCTCCACTAAGTAGTATGGGGTTGGGTTGAAAAGTGATAAAAACAGGACAGAACCCTGGCGCTTATGTTGGACAACCTTACAGCATGAACCTAACATACTCCCAGCTCTAGCTCTTAATACTAATAAATGCAACCCCTGGATGAAAACAATGAAGGAAGGGGTATTGGACCCTGCATTGGATTTAGTGAAGGGGTCAGATTTAGGGCATGGGGTGGAGTTGAGGCAAGTTGATAGGTAGTTGTAAGGGAAGGACGTCACGGATGTGCGTTCACTTCAGGATCTGAACGCGAGGAGAAGCTACCCCCCTCCCTCCATCCCTGGCTGTGGTGTTGTCTGATGTTTTGTATAAGTGGCATATTTTTAAGGGTACCTCCTGTGGGTGTGCATTTTAGGTGTGAAGGTGCACGTTGGGTCTTTAGGGGCGAGCACTGTGGAGCTTTTTATTTCATTCAGTTATTTATGGTTTAAGTTACTTATTTGTAAATATTTGCTCATTTAAAGGGGCATGAAACCCAACATTTTTCTTTTATGATTCAGATAGAGAATTCAATTTTCTTAAAACTTTCCAATTTACTTATATTATCAAATTGGTGTTGTACTCTTGTTATTCTTTTTTGAAGAGATATCTAGATAGGTAGCGTGCACTACATGACAGGAAATAGTGCTGTCATATAGTGCTCTTGCTAATGTATAACATTGTTGCAAAACTGCTGTCATTTTGTGCTGCATACACGTGCACACTTCTGAACTTGCCTTCGTGCTTTTCAACAAATGATAACAGGAAAACAAAGACAATGTGATAATAAAAGTAAATTGGAAAGTTGTTTAAAATGGTATGCTTTGTCTGAATCATGAAAGGAAAAAATTGGGGTCCCTTTAAATAAACAAAGCTGTAGCCTTTATTCCCTATTTCTGTTGTCTGTGTAATTGTTTAGCATTAGTGCCAAGTGTAAGCATTAGCTTTTATTTTGTTTTGTTTTTTCTTATAAAACCTTTACTTTGTTCACAAAACTGTACATCTCACAACAATTTGTTTTAACCACTTCCTGAACAAGGAACTTTTGTGTCTTGAAGGCGTACAATCTTTTTCCTTGTAGCATTTCTGCCATCCATAAACGGGTTGCGTTAACATTTATTGCTTCGTAATAAAACTCTAAATTACTGTTGTATTTTTCATTGCGTTTTTGCATATTTTTTTTAGCTAGAAAAACACATCAGCAAGCAAATTATTTGTTTTACTTACATTTTCAGCAACATTTTGTAGAAACAGTCAGATAATTCTCTTTTCAAATGCTAGTGGAGTATATTAAAGAACCAGTCAACACTGTAGATTTGCATAATCAACAAATTCAAGATAACAAGACAATGCAATAGCACTTAGTCTGAACTTCAAATGAGTAGTAGATTTTTTTTCTGACAATTTTAAAAGTTATGTCTTTTTCTACTCCCCCTGTACCATATGACAGCCATCAGCCAATCACAAATGCATACACGTACCATGTGACAGCCATCAGCCATTCACAAATGCATGCACACTTATTCTTGCACATGCTCAGTAGGAGCTGGTGACTCAAAAAGTTTAAATAAAAAGACTGTGCATATTTTGTTACTTGAAGTAAATTTGAAAGTTGTTTAAAATAGCGTGCTCAATCTGAATAATGAAAGTTTAATTTTGATTGAGTGTCCCTTTAATGGGACAGTACAGTCAAAATTAAACTTTAATGGATTGGATACAACATGCAATTTTAAACAACTTTCCAATTTACTTCTATTATCAATTTTGCTTCATTCTCTTGGTATCTTTTGTTAAAGAGTACAACTAGTTGAGCTGAGGAGTGTGCCCATTTCTTTAGGCATCTGGCAGTAGTGTTTACAACAATGTTTATAGAAATTTTATGCACAAGTCTTTAGCAGCAGTGTTTGCATGTATCTAAACATTGCTGCCAGATGGCTAAAGACGTGCACGCTCCTGAGCTCACCTAGTATTACTTTTTAGCAAAGCATACCAAGAAAACAAAGCAAAATTTATATAAGAAGTAAATTGGAAAGTTGTATAAAATTGCATGCTGTGTCTAAATCACTAAAGTTTCATTTTGACTTTACTGTCCCTTTCATTTTTTTCTCTAATTTCTCTAAAACCTACACAAATAGCAGAAGCCAAGATTTGGTGCTATTTTGTGTAAACAATAGTGCTTGTTTCACTCTCACAAAAAAGGCCAAAAAGGAAATTCTGTAATCTAAGTTTTCAAAACGCTGCAAATTGATGAAACCAGCTATTCAATTTGCAACATTTTGAAAATGTAAGTTTCAGAATTTGACCTGTTCTAGGGTGCGTGGCACAGCACAACTTTTTACACAAATGCAAGATGTGCTTAAAAGGACAAATAACCCACAGTTTTTCTTTCATATTCATACAGAGCATGCCATTTTAAACAACTTTCCAGTTGACTTTAATTATCAAAATTGCTTTATTTTCTTGGTATCCTTTGTTGAGTGAATAGCACAACTGAGAGCTAGCTGAACATACCAGGTAAACCATTGGCAAAAGGCATATATGTGCAGTCACCAATTAGCAGCTAGCGTTTCTGCTCCTAAGCCTACCTAGGTATGCTTTACAGTAACGGATACCAAGAGAATAAAGCAAATTAGATAATATAAGTAAATTTTCTTCATTCTCTTGGTATCCTTTGTTGAAAAGCAGGGAAGTTAGCTCAGAAACGTGCACATGTCTGTAGCACTAAATGGTAGCAGATTTGCAAGAGCACTAAAAAGCAGTACCCGCTACCTACCTAGCTATCTTTTTAACAAAGGATACCATGAGAACGAAGCAAATTTGATACTAGACGTAAATTGGCAACTATTTAATAATTGTATGTTCTCTCTGAATCATAAAAGAAATCATTTGGGTTTCATGTCCCATTAATTTGCTAATATAGGTTGTCATAATACTCCTATTAAAAAGATATTTTGTTATAGCCGGCTTCAAACATTGTGTCATAACTGGAAGCTGGTAATTTAGGGCTGCATTTTTAGCTAACACACATGCATATCCCTTGCATTTATTTCACATGCATAAAGAAGGGAACTTACTGCCCTCAAAATGTCACAATTCATTTGTAATTGTCCTTAGAATACAGTTTCACATTTAACTGATTATTCTACTCTAGATCAAAGCGCAGGCAGTTGGTTTTCATTTTCATAACAGTTCTGATGTAAGACAGAGACAACTTTACACAGAGGTCTATGAACCACATCTTACCATTCAGTCATTATTCAGATAGAGGGGCCCATTTACCAAGTGGTCAATCGGCCCCAATGCAGCTGTTTCCATGCGATCCTTCAGGTTTGCCGGAACCAGGCGTTAAGAAGCAGCGGTCTTAAGACTGCTGCTCTTTAACTCGTACGCTGCCTCTAAGGCTGCGGATATCAATCCGCACGATCCAATACGATCGGGTTGATTGGCCACGAATCTGCAGGGGGCGGCATTGCACAAGCAGTTCACTAGAACTGCTTGTGCAATGCTAAATGACGACAGCGTATGCTGTTAGCATTCAGCGATGTCTGTCAGACATGATACGCTATAGCGTATCATGTCCGCCAGACATTGATGAATCGGCCCCATAGAATATAATTTAAAAAAAGTTTCCAATTTACTTCTGTTTTTAAATTTGCTTTGTTCTCGTGTTATTCTTTGTTGAAGGGATACCTATGTAGGTAGCATTCACATGCTTAAAGCACTACATGACAGGAAATAGTGCTGTCATCTAGTGCTCCTGCTAATGTATAACATTGTTGCAAAACTGCTGCCATATAGTGCTGTAGACACATGCACACTCATGAGCTTTTCAACAAAGGGTAACAAGAAAACAAAGAACATTTGATAACAGAAGTAAGTTGGAAAGTTGTTTAAAATTGTATGTTCTATCTCAATCATGAAAGAAAAAAAATTGGGTGTTATGTCCCTTTAAGTGAATTATCGTTTTGATTAAGGCTGCTATAATGTCATAAAATGAAAGGTTGCCGTAGGATGGTCACTGAAAATCTTTGCATACGTCCCAACATTTTATAGGTGACCTTCTGGGACTGGGACTTCTAAGCTATGTGACAGGCACGTGCTATGTGGGTAGAATTAGGCGGAGTCTCTGTTGCTTTGTGAGTAGTGTTTGTATATCTGATCATCGACAGACATAGTCAAGATGTGGGCGGAGTCTGGTCAGTCTCCCAGAATGCTGGGAATTATCAACCCCCTAGTGGCCATTAAGATATTAACTGGTCATCATTAATAAGGGATTTAAATTCACAATTAATGAAAACCAAATTGATCCTTAAAGTTTAGCAAGAGAGTGACACTACAGGACAACACGGCAACAATTCTTACAGAGCCAATTCCCCTAACTTAGTAAGTAAAAGAGTCCTCGCCCAGGGGTTTCACCTAGTGAGAGGAAACCCTCTCTCCCAAAGCGGACCCCACTGAGGGACAGTTTGTTATTGGAAACAGGGCACACCAATTGTCATATAACTGCATGTAATAGACACTACTATAAAGATGAATATGCTCAGATACTGATCCAAAAATCCAGTATCAAACCTTTTAAAATCTTACTTAGAAGCTCCCAGTTTAGCAATGTAGACATCCGTATACATCTGACACTGTGGGACTTGGTTAGGAGTCTGAAAATCATTGCAATGTTATTAAAAAATAAGCAAAACTATACATTGTTACAAAAACACTCCCAGATGGGCTATATAAATTAATCAGCTACAAGACATTAAAGGGACATGCCACCCACATTTTTTATTTTATGATTTAGAAAGAGAATGCAATTTTAAACATCTTTCTAATTTACTTATATTATCTAATTTGTTTTATTCTCTTGATATTCTTTGATGAAAATCATATCTAGATATGCTCACTAGCTGCTGATTGGTTGCTGCACATAGAAGCCTTGTGTGATTGGCTCACCATGTTCATTGCTTTTTCTTCAAATAAGGATATTTAAAAAATGAAGCAAAATAAATAATGGAAGTAAATTGTAATGTTGTTTAAATTTCTATTCTCTATCTGAATCATGAAAGAAAGATTTTGGGTTTAGTGGCCCTTTAATGCCAAAAATAAATCTAGTATACAATGTCCCTTTTTCTAGTCAGGGCAGAACTACCATTGGTTCAGCAGGTGCTTACATTCCTGCTTTTCAAATAAAGATACCAAGAGAACAAAGAACATTTTTAACATTGCTTAAAATTGCATACTCTACCTGAATCATGAAAGAAAAAAATTGGGTTTCATATCCCTTTAATATTTATTAAATTTTTATATTTTTTTATTAAGCTTTACTGTGTTTTAACGTAAATATTTCAAATTCCAATTTTTCTTCACATAGAAGAAAATGTCCTTTGCTTTTTTTAAAAATATATATTTATATATCTATATATATATATATATATCCATATATATCTATAGCTATATATATATATATATATATATATATATATATATACATACATACATACTGTATATAGATATATATGTTATATATATATATATATATATATATATATATATATATATATATATATATATATATATATATATATATATATATATATATATATATATATATATATATATATATATAAAAGAAGATTTCCTTCTGTGTGAAGAATGTGAAATATTACTAACTCACTTCTGGTTTAGTGCAGTGTCGAGTTAGCACGTGAAGAACGATAGTGTTAGGTTTTTTAAAAGCACGCTCCACTGAAGTCTATGGGGAGATGTTTATGCAGTCGTGATATCCGAAGTCCTGAAGTTAGTGTGCATCGGATTTTGCTCTCTTACTAGCGTTTTACTTTCAACTTGTAATACCCGCGCTAACCTGCCTGCATTAAAAGTTTACTTTGAGAGCAGTAAGCTCGCAAGTAAAAATTCCCAATGTAATCTAGCCCAAAATATGTAGAATCTTAGTTTTAGCTCTCTGAAGGTTTGTTTCTCTGCCTTGTCAGTCTTATATGAAATCTTGTGGACCCATAAGTCTCTTATCCTTCAATTAATTTTAAAAAGTGGCATATATTTGGCTTAGAAGTAAGACTTAGTACCACCATCTGATCTACCTTATCTTACCTTACTTTGGCTAAATAAGTTGCTGAGTTGCAAGCTGTTGTTCTTAATGTTTGTTTTCCCCTCTGTTTTGTGGTTTGTTGCCTTTGCCAGAAGTATATTGTTAGCAAATGGTGCTTACTGGCAAAGTTTGTTAATTCTTGGTGGATTTTTTGATGCATCAACTCAGCCTATAAGCCGACAAAGACACCTAGAAGGGTAGTTACTTCTTCGGGGACCGTTGAAAGAAACATCTCCTCTAAAGAACTTTGCAATGAAGTGGTGTGAAGTTCACCATACATGTTTCTGAAATACCATCCACTGGGTATACACACAGCTTCAGATGGAAGGTTCTACGTTCTGCGTATTCTGTATATTTTATTAGCATGATGTGCTGGGTCAGTTTTTCCATCCTATAGTGGCTATTTATTTACTAATATGGCAGTCCTTATTTGGTGAGTGCTAGTAGGGTGAGCCAAGATAAACAGGAAATTAAAACACATTTACCATAATTTACATATCATGGCTCAACTGTCACTTACCAAGCATTGCTCATGTATTTAATGCTTTCCCTTTAAAGGGACAGTCCAGTCAAAATTAAACTTTCATGATTAAGATAGGGAATTCAATTTTAAGCAACTTTCCAATTCACTTTTATCATCAAATTTGCTTTGTTATCTTTGTATTCTTTGTTGAAAGCTAAACCGAGGTAGGCTCATATGCTAATTTCTAAAACCTTGAAGGCCACTCCTTATTTCAATGCATTTGGCAGTTTTTCACAGCTAGAGGGCATAATTCCATGTGTTTCATATAGATAACACTGTGACCACATCCTAGGTTTACAAGTGAGAGGGCACTGATTGACTAAATACATGTCAGTCAAAATAACTGAAATAAGAGGGCAGTCTGCAAAGGCTTAGATGCAAGGTAATCACAGAGGTAAAAAGTGTATTAAAGGGACACTGAACCCAAAATTTTTCTTTCATGATTCAGATAGAGCATGCAATTTTAAGCAACTTTTTAATTTACTTCTATTATCAATTTTTCTTCGTTCTCTTGCTATCTTTATATAAAAAAGAAGGCATCTAAGCTTTTTTCTTGGTTCAGAACTCTGGACAGCAGTTTTTGATTGGTGGATGAATTTATCCACCAATCAGCAAGGACAACCCAGGTTGTTCATCAAAAATGGGCCGGCATCTAAACTTACATTCTTGCATTTCAAATAAAGATACCAAGAGAATAAAGAACATTTGATAATAGGAGTAAATTAGAAAGTTGCTTAAAATGTCATGCTCTATCTGAATCACAAAAGAAAAAATTTGGGTTCAGTGTCCCTTTAATATAACAGTGTTTTTTATGCAAAACAGGTGAATGGGTAATAAAGGGATTATCTATCTTTTTAAACAATAACAATTTCTGGAGTAGACTGCCCCTTTAACAAACCTATCTGGCAAGAAGAGGGGAAGTCTTATACGTTTTGGGTTTCCATTTGCCCTCTTAAAGTAGAAAAAAATCTTTGTTGGTAAGTGCTATTCATCAAGCCAAAATATGGAATTTACAGTAATTATGATTTCAATTCCTTTCACTTTTTTTACAGAGGCATATGGTATCAATATACAATACAGAAAATCAAGCTTTTATATACTCTGATTGGGTGAACATGTTTTTCATGTGTGTTCCTAATCAGGGTTTCCACATGCCTAAATAACGCAAAATAAACATAGTGAGTGTAAAAGCAATATGATTTAATGCTGATGATGGATGCTTCGTGTCTTTAAATGCAATTGTTTTCACAATAAAATGAATCTACATATGTGTACATTTCTAATTAATATTTTTTTCTTTTAAACATCCAAACACTTAAAGTCACATGGAAGGTATTTGATGGGTTTTTACCATATGAAAAAGCAAGTTTTTGCATGGACCACTCAATGCAGTAGAATTGCATAAATAACAAGTGCATAATAAAAAGACAAAGCAATAACACCAACTCTGAGTTTCAAATAAGCAGTAGATTTTCTTTCTGACAAATTATTTTGTTCTCCCATTTCTGGCCCCCTTTATCATGTGACAGACATCAGCCAATCACAGACTAGTAAACCTATACCCAGTGAGCCTGTGCACATGCTTACTTAGTAGGATCTTGCTCCCCAGAAAGTGAAAATAAAAAGACTGTGCAAAATTTGATAATGGAAGTAAATTGGAAAATTGCTCGCTCTATCTGAATCATAAACGTTTATTTTGACTTAAAGGGACACTGAACCCAAATTTTTTCTTTCGTGATTCAGATAGAGCATGACATTTTAAGCAACTTTCTAATTTACACCTATTATCACATTTTCTTCATTCTCTTGGTATCTTTATTTGAAATGCAAAAATGTAAGTTTAGATGCCGGCCCATTTTTTGTAAATTCATCCACCAATAAAAAAAGTGCTCTCCAGAGTGCTGAACCAAAAAAAAACCTTAGATGGCTTTTTTTTCAAATAAAGATAGCAAGAGAACGAAGAAAAATTGATAATAGGAGTAAATTAGAAAGTTGCTTAAAATTGCATGCTCTATCTAAATCATGGAAGAAAAAATTTGGGTTAAGTGTCCCTTTAACCCCTTAACGACCAAGGACGTACGCCACACGTCCTCAAAAAAAATACACTTAATGACCGAGGACGTGTGGCGTACGTCCTTGGTCTGGAAAGCAGCTGGAAGCGATCCTGATCGCTTCCAGTTGCTTTCCGGTTATTGCAGTGATGCCTCGATATTGAGGCATCCTGCAATAACCTTTTTTAGCAATCCGGTGCAGAGAGAGCCACTCTGTGGCCCTCTCTGCACCGGACATCACCGGCTAAATTCGTTGGTGGGTGGGAGCCGGTTCGGGAGGCGGGTGGCGGCCATCGATGGCCTTGATGATGTGTAGGTGGGCGGGATCGTGGGCGGGGGTAATCGGAGGCGCGCACGGGCGCGCGCGCGTGCACGGGAGGGCGGGGCGGGCGCGTGCACGGGGAGGGAGCGGGTGGGAACCGCTACACTACAGAAAAAAACTTTGTATTAAAAGTTATAAAGTTAAAAAAAATAGTTTATATATATATATAAAATACTTTAATCAGGGGGTGGGGGATTGGTCTGTGGGGGGGGGGGGGAAGCTACACTACAGAAAAATAACATAATCATTAAAAAAAACCCATTTTTCTTGCAAACTGGGTACTGGCAGACAGCTGCCAGTACCCAAGATGGCCCCCAATAAGGCAGAGGGGGGGTTAGAGAGCTGTTTTGGGGGGGATCAGGGAGGTTGGGGGCTAAGGGGGGATCCTACAAAGTAGCATATGTAAATATGCTAAAAAATATATTTTATTTTTTTAAAAAAAACACTTTTATTTTAGTACTGGCAGACTTTCTGCCAGTACTTAAGATGGCGGGGACAATTGTGGGGTGGGGGAGGGAAGGGAGCTGTTTGGGAGGGATCAGGGGGTCTGATGTGTCAGGTGGGAATCTGATCTCTACACTAAAGCTAAAATTAACCCTGCAAGCTCCCTACAAACTACCTAATTAACCCCTTCACTGCTAGCCATAATACACGTGTGATGCGCAGCAGCACTTAGCGGCCTTCTAATTACCAAAAAGCAACGCCAAAGTCATATATGTCTGTTATTTCTGAACAAAGGGGATCCCAGAGAACCATTTACAACCATTTGTGCCATAATTGCACATGCTGTTTGTAAATAATTTTAGTGAGAAACCTAAAATTGTGAAAAATTTAGCGTTTTTTTTTAATTTGATTGCATTTGGCGGTGAAATGGTGGCATGAAATATACCAAAATGGGCCTAGATCAATAGTTGGGGTTGTCTACTACACTACACTGAAGCTAAAATTAACCCTAGAAGCTCCCTACATGCTCCCTAATTAACCCCTTCACTGCTGGGCATAATACACGTGTGGTGCGCAGTCGCATTTAGCAGCCTTCTAATTAGTAAAAAGCAAAACCAAAGCCATATATGTCTGCTATTTATGAACAAAGGGGATGCCAGAGAAGCATTTACAACCATGTATGCTATAATTGCATAAGTTTTTTGTAAATAATTTCAGTGAGAAACCTAAAGTTTGTGAAAAAAATTGTGAAAAAGTGAACAATTTTTTTTTATTTGATCGCATTTCGTGGTGAAATGGTGACATGAAATATACCAAAGTGGGCCTAGATCAATACTTTGGGATGTCTTCTAAAAAAAAATATATACATGTCAATGGATATTCAGGGATTCCTGAAAGATATCAGTGTCCCAATATAACTATCGCTAATTCTGAAAAAAAGTGGTTTGGAAATAGCAAAGTGCTACTTGTATTTATGGCCCTATAACTTGCAAAAAAAGCAAAGAACATGTAAACATTGGGTATTTCTAAACTCGGGACAAAATTTAGAAACTATTTAGCATATGTTTTTTTTTGGTGGTTGTAGATGTATAACAGATTTTGGGGGTCAAAGTTAGAAAAAGTGTGTTTTTTTCCATTTTTTCCTCATATTTTATAAAAAATTTTATAGTAAATTATAAGATATGATGAAAATAATGGTATATTTTGAAAGTCAATTTAATGGCGAGAAAAACGGTATATAATATGTGTGGGTACAGTAAATGAGTAAGAGGAAAATTACAGCTAAACATAAACACCGCAGAAATGTAAAAATAGCCTTGGTCCCAAACGGACAGAAAATGGAAAAGTGTTGTGGTCATTAAGGGGTTAAATTACTGCAAAAACCTGTGCAAAGCACTTTACATGGTTATTCTAACAAACCATAATAGACCGTAAGATGTGTTAATAGGATCAATTGTTTATTACGCAAAGGAACTAAAAAAAAAAAAAAGCTAATAACATAGTCATTCTAAAAACGAGTACATTTTCTTTTGCTAATTCTGATTCTCTTTTTTTCTCCAGCAAGCTGTGGGCTTCCATGCCTCAGACAACGGCTAGAACGGAAGCTAAAATCTGCAGTGAAGTCCTTAAGAAAGTCCATTAACCAAGAGCGTTTTGTGATACGCTTGTCTGGCACAGAATATGAGTTGGCCCAGAAAGGTACCACAACAGCCGACAGAGGAGAAAACTGTGGTCCTGGTCAGCAGCGCATCGGTGGCAAGTGTGGTGAGAGATGTGGCACCTCTAAATGCTTCTTTCTTATTGATATCTTGACTTCTATTTCTGTCCCTATCTGCTGCTGTATATAGTATAGCAGCTAATTAAACATCTTTTTTCCCCTCATCATTTTAACTATTAAACGGACAGTAAAGTCCAAATTAAACTTTCATGATTCCGACAGAGCATGCAATCTTAAAAGACTTTCCAATTTATTTCTAGTATCTGATTTGCTTTGTGCTCTTGGTATCCTTTGTTGAAAAGGCTCAGGAGCAGTAATGCATTGCTGGAAGCTAGCTGCTGATTGGTGGCTCATTTGATGTGCTCAGCTAGCTCCCAGTAGTGATGTTCCTTTAACAAAGGATCCCAAGAAAATGAAACAAAATTGATAATAGAAGTTAACTGGAAAGTTGTTTAAAATTGTATTCTCTATCTGAATCATGAATAATAAAAAAGCATTTTGTGTTTCATGTCCCTTTAAGCATTCTCTTTTTAGCTTTTGTTCAGCCTCACGTTATTTTGTTTGTATCTCAGCTAGTAATCTACTGTAACTCTGTGTGGCACATCATTCTGTCACCCAAAATTATCTTTCATTTTCCATTGGTACAGTCTCTCTATATGGTTATTTAAGGTTTATGTATTAGCTGTCTCTCAGTGCTCTCTGCCTGTTTCTCAGCCAGCTGCCCTTCAGGCACATATTACAATTGTCAAATGGATCAGTGCCAAACATGTCCCCAGGGAACCTATCAAGAGAAAGAAGGACAACTATCATGTGACCTCTGCCCAGGATCTGAAGGCACAGGACCCCTAGGAGCCACTAACATCACCCTGTGCACTGGTAGGATTTTATAAAGACAGACCTGTATTTTTTTAAGACATAATTATATCTATAAATCTAAGTGGCTTTCATATGCTACAGGGACCTCCTTCAAAAGTTATTGGCCTATAAAGCTCACTGAGCACATATACAAAAAGACGTTACTTTCCATAGAAAGCAATACAACTCCAAAGAAAGCAGCTTCTTGCAAGGAGTAACATTAAACATCCAGAACAGCTAAAAACTTTCCATTTAAAATTTTAAAGGGAATACTAATTCAAATGGTTTACCTGTAAAACAGTTTAAGGAGACACTAAAGTCAAAATGAAACTTTCATGATTCAGACAGAGGGGCCAATTTATCAATGTCTGTCCGACATGATACGCTGTAGCGGATCGTGTCCGACAGACATCGATGAATGCCGACAGCTTTATCATTGCACAAGCAGTTCACCAGAACTGCTTGTGCAATGCCGCCCCCTGCAGATTTGCAATCGGCCGCTAGCAGGGGGTGTCAATCAGCCCGATCGTATAGGATTGGGCGGATTGAAGACCGCAGCCTCAGAGGCAGCGGATCATTTATGGAGCAGCGGTCTTAACTGCTGTTTCCGGCGAGCTTGAGGGCTCGCATGGAAACAGGTGCATTAAGCTCCATTCGGAGCTTGATAATTCGGCCCCAGAGAATGCAATAAAAAAAAAATTCTTTCATTATCAAAATGTGCAAAAAAATGTATATGCACACCAAACAGGTGTAAGAGTGTTTAGATTTTAACTTTGAGGGAGAAACATTGTTTTACCTCTGGATATTCTAGAACTCTTGGATTCTATGGGGCCAATTTATCATTGCACAAGCAATCATTGTGCCATACTGCCTCCTGCAGATCCGTGGCCAATCGGCCGCTTGGAGGGGGTGTCAATCAACCTGATCGTATCCAATCGGGTTGATTGCTGTCCGCCACCTCAGAGGACTAGTTAAAGAGCAGCGGTCTTAAGACCGCTGCTTCTTAACTCCTTTTTCTGTTTCTCACGCGGAAACAGGTGCATTAAGGGCCGTTCGGCCCTTAATAAATCGGCCCCTATGTGTTTAAGAAACAGTATGTCAGATTCTAAAGCCAGTTTACATATATTAATCTTTGACAAATCACCGGCCATCAATTGTTTTACCATAGAGCACGTCTGGACACATTTGATGCTACCATACTTCTTGCATTGAGCTTTAACAAGTCTACTGTAAATTCAACCAAATTTCTTTTACTAAATTTTCAAACCAAATCAATGTTAGCTTAATTAGGAAACCTGTGGAGAACAATTAATGATTATATGTCCCTTGAAACAAGTATGCACATTTTAAATGTATCTAAATGTTTCTTTAAAATTGGATCCCTGAAAGCACTGGCATTTTCCATAGGAAAAATCATAATTTAGTTAAATATGAATATGCTGCATCTGACAGAATAGGATACAGTTTTGATATTTTAACAAATATACGAGTCGATTCCAGTCTTTCTGATTCTGTTTTTTGGCTCCCAATACTTATTTTTCAAATTCTGAATGACCACAATCCAAACGATACCACAATTTATGTACTAAGTAAGAAATGTTCAGAAAATCGAAATCACAACACCAACATCTAAAAACGATCTTTAGCAATTGTGCTCTTAAATTATTTTTTTTATTTGATACTAGCAATTTTATCTTCTTAACCAGGATTTTTATCAGCAATGGTGAATTTATGAACAGTTTTCCACTAAGTCTTATTTGTGACCATCAGCTGCACAGGTTTTTACTTTAAACAGAATTCCCGAAAACCATTCTTTGAAAAAACCTGATTTATAGTATTGAACGTCTATATACTGTAATAGATTTTTGGCAAAGACAAAGTCCAATTCTGTACAGTGAGATTTTTAACTTTTGATAACTTTTAAAAAAAATGTCTTTATATTATATATATATATAGTATACTCCAGAGGGTCCTGCAGTTCCTCTTAAATATAATCAAAAGGTGAACAGAATTGGCGTCAGCACTGTTTCTTCATATAAAAGGTATCTTTATTTAGGTGACTAAGGGTCAGGTGGACCCGAAACGTTGCTGTTTTTACCTTTATATATGTATATGTATGTGTATACATACAAAACACGGGTGGGGTCAGCACTCTCAGGCTGGACTGGGTACACTTCCTATGACCCTGCAACATGCAAAGCCCTGGGTGCAAACCAGCATTCTCAGGAAGCTGCACTGTCAGCAGAGCTACAGGCAGTTAACCCCACACAGGCCTGGGTGCAAGGCCCAAACAGGGAAATTTACAAAAAAATAATACATTAATATAACACACAGAAAAAGTCCAGCACTCACTCACAAGCTCTCAACTAAGATAAAAAGCAGCAATGGAAGAGTTAGTTACCGCATCTGGCCAAATGGGAAAAGCCCAGGTACCTCGTCAAGGTCTCTTCTAAAAAACCTGAGTCCCTAAACAGCCACACAATGCAGGCTCACAATCAAACAACTGTGAAAAAAAGCAACTGTGAAAAAATGGAGGGTGCACAGGCTTATGTAATCTCCCCAAACATATTCAAAACACGGGTGGGGCCAGCACTCTCAGGCCAGAACGTATATGTTTGGGGAGATTACATAAGCCTGTGCACCCTCCATTTTTTCACAGTTGCTTTTTTTCCACAGTTGTTTGATTGTGAGCCTGCATTGTGTGGCTGTTTAGGGACCCAGGTTTTTTGGAAGAGACCTTGGCGAGGTACCTGGGCTTTTCCCATTTGGCCAGATGTGGTAACTAACTCTTCCATTGCTGCTTTTTATCTTAGTTGAGAGCTTGTGAGTGAGTGCTGGACTTTTTCTCTGTGTTATATTAATATATATATCAGAACATAAGCAGTATAGAGTAATAAAAGTAATATAGAACACAATATCATATTGGCAAGAAAAAGCTATTATTTGCAGATATCATCCAGAACCAGACAATGGTTTAGTTCCTATTTGAAGAGTTTCATTTTATAATAAATCTAACTAAAAATAATGGCTAACTAACTGAAAAAAACAAATCAGCAATAATTAACTAACTAGGTCCGCTGAGCAGTCAAAACTTATAACTGCACATACTCACAAGGTGGGTCCAGTGAGGCAGCATCGGGAGGAACCATGAGGCCTTTTGATGACATTTTAAACTTTGTCACTTAGCGGTTTTAGGGAGAATAAAAACACAGAGGCGCCAATATGGCCTAGTAACGTCTATAAAAAGGATTATACAGGTTAATGCAAAATAGGTACTCACAAAGGTGAAGTGCAAGCGGAGCAGACTGGATCAATATCAGTGGCCCAGCTCACTGTGTGCCAAATGTCCAGGCACCTGAAGAGATGGTCAGTGGGCAAGGCAATGAAACCTGTCAGTGATAAAGCACAGCTACCATAGCCTAGTACAGTGAGAACAGGTGATGCAATCTCACTTAATGATTGTACTTACAAGATGTAGCGCACCTCCAGATGCAGTCACAGCAAGCTGGGACCTCTCATTCGCCCAGTAGACTATATTCAGGCATGGGTAAAAGTCCTCTCAGCAACACACAAAATAAAGATCCCAGAAGGAAGCAAGTGTATCATAAAACGTACATATTTTTATTTAAAACAAAGCGGCGCATTTCTTAGCCCCTCAAGGGCTACTTATCGGTTTTACAATTTACAGTGGGAGAACCACTAAAATCCTGTATTAGAAGATGAGATACGTTTCGGCCACTTTCTTCTAATGGAAATTAATTTCCTGCTGTGTTCTTCTTCATTTTAGATAACATTTCTTGACAAAATGTAAAACAAGGTTTTCTTAATGAATTAAATAGTAATAAAAAAATACTTTAAAAATAATTAAAAATTTAAAAAACATAATTGATCAAACATGCCAAGTATACCAATCATACCATATACAACATTCATTCAAAGGGGTAGATTTAACAAGCAGTGGATGCTTTCTATGCCCGAAGTTTCAGGCCCGCCTGAAATATAAGTTAAGAAGCAGCGATCGTAAGACCGCTGCTCCTTAACTTCTCTGCCACCTGAATATGACAATTGACACCCCCTGCTAGTGGCCAGTTGGCCGTGAATGTGCATGGGGCGGCATTACACAAGCATTTCACAAGAGATGCTTGTACAATGCTAAATGCGTCAGCGTACGCTGTCGGCATTTAGTGATGTCGGGCGGACATGATTCTCTACAGCGAATCATGTTCGCCCGGCACTTGTTAAATCTACCCCAAATTGTTTAACATTAATCATAAAAAAACACTTTAAACAATTGCAAAACACACACACAACCCATTTTCAATAATTTCGATTGTCGTCATGGGAAAATGGAGATCATATTTCACATGTGTAAAAAATCTCAGCTTTATTTGAATGGGATCACTGTAAATGGAAACAACTTTCCAATATCAGGGGGGAAAAAATGGAAAGTTTGGAATTGACCACATAATTAATTGTTTTTAAGCCCTTTTGTATGCATTAAATCACTCAAGTTAAAGTCAGCTCAAGACTGACAGTGCACTACTGGTGCATAAGTGAACGCAGCTGCTCAGACATTTAGGGTTAATGTAAGTGCACAGCCTCCAATCACTATCCTTGTTCACCTCAAGATATGACGCTCCAGATTTAACATTAACTTTGTATTTGTGCGGCTTAAACACACAGTTCTCTACAAGCAATAGTGCAATAAAATGATCTACTACATTAAAGCATTTCATTGGTCCTTTATACCATTTTAATTGATCTAGGACACTGAATCATCTTGTGCCAATTTTTTAACTCCTAGAAACTAATCCATAAGAAAATCATTGTATCACACTCTTACACCAAAGCCTTTGGCCTTGATGTATTCTATGACCCTTAGTTCTAATCCATAACTTATTCATTGTATATTTCATTATAAACTGACACATCAGCATAAATCCACTCAGTTTTGTCCCATAAAACAGAAACCATCCAAAATCTTTACACTTTTCTTAAATACAAACTGATATTTGGTCTGACTCTTGCTATTGCCTGATCAAAAGGGAAATATCCAAGTTTATATAAAAGGAAATATTCTTAGTTTTCATCTTTGCCCAAATTCAGTATACTGATAATGGGTCAATTGTATTTATTGTTCTTTAATAATGAGGCATGAAGACTTCTAAACCCAGTACCTTTTCAATGTGCCTCATTTAAGTTAGTAGGTGGTTCTGAAAACTGTGTATTATGGTAAATTATTACCAACTATAATAATGTCTACATTATACAATTATCCAGGGGGTCCCTTTTATAGCAGTGGAATTCTGAATAATATTAAAAATGCAAGAAATCTCTTAACATGCAATAAGAAAGACACCAGATTTTATTTCTTCATTTTCTTTACAGGAAACTGCCCATCGGGACATTTCTCTGCAGATGGATTTAAGCCCTGCCAGTCCTGCCCACGAGGCACGTACCAGCCTGAGAGTGGACGCACATACTGCTTTCCTTGTGGTGGGGGGCTAGGCACCAGACAAGAGGGGGCAATTACATTTCAGGACTGTGAAACTAAGGGTGAGATATCTTCATGCTCCCAAATACAACTCTACACATTTATATCTTCCTTGTCTTAATATGTCTGTTTACCAAGAAAGACAAATAGAACAAATAGAAATTACTGTCTAAAAATAATATAACACGATTTGTGGTATAGCGAAAGTGTAATTGTGTAGTACATAAGGTGTGGGGGTGTTGTGTATTTTTAAAAATAATTAATGGGACAGTCTAGTCAAAATTAAACTTTCATGATTCAGATAGGGCATGCAATTTTAAACAACTTTCCAATTTACTTTTATCTTCAAATTTGCTTTGTTCTCTTGGTATTCTTAGTTGAAAGCTAAACCTTGGTAGGCTCATATGCTAATTTCTATGGCCTTGAATGCCGCCTCTTGTATCAGTGCATTTTGACAGTTTTTTTTACAGCTAGACAGCGCTAGTCCATGTGTGCCATAAAGTTAACGTTGTGCTCACTCCCATGGAGTTGCCTAGGAGTCAGCACTGATTGGTTAAAATTCATGTCTGTCAAAAGAACTGAAATAAGGGGGCACTGTTTTAAAGTAAAAAAAACAATGGAACTACCTCTTTAGATATATGGACTTACCCCTATCAGTGATTATGAGATCTCTTCACTTGATTATTTCAGGGTAGTGTGTGCTATTTATCTTCATAGGAAACACTTTGTCTTATGGGTTAAAGATACAAAAAAGGATACATTTAGGAAGCACTCACATGTCTGCAAAATAATTATTTAGTTACTTATTTGTTAAATATGTATTGTGGCTGGTGTGTTAGACTTTGGATAAAGCTTAAATGGACAGTCTACTCCAGAATTTTTATTTTTTTTAAATATAGATAATCCCTTTATTAGCCATTCCCCAGTTTTGCTTAGCCAGCACTGTTATATAAATATACTTTTTGCCTCTATGATTACCTTTGTATCCAAGCCTCTGCAGTTGCCCCCTTATTTCAGTTCTTTTGACAGACTTGCATTTTAGCCAAACAGTGCTGACTCCTAGGTAACGCCACAGGTGTGAGCACAATGGTATCTATATGGCAAACATGGACTAACACCCTCTAGCTGAAAAACTGTGATTCAGATCAGAGGTGGCCTTCAAGGGCTTAGAAATTAGCATATGAGCCTACCTAGGGTTAGCTTTCAACTAAGAATACATAGAGAACAGCAAATGTGATGATACAAGTAAATTGGAAAGTTGTTTAAAATTGCATGCCCTATCTGAATCATGAAAGTTTAATTTTGACTAGACTGTCACTTTAATGCTGTTTGATTAACAATCTTACACAGGAAGAAGCTTTACTTTGGGGGGTCACATTTATAAAATAGAAAAACTAAAATATTTTGTTGAAGCATTACTATTCCCCTTATATGAGAATTAATAATATGAGAACAAAGTGGCTACAAATCTGGTTTTAGGCTATATTTCCATTTTATTCTGTTTCAATAAATGTTAAGCTTTATCCAAAGTCTAACACACCAACCACAATACATATTTAACAAATAAGTAACTAAAGAATTATTTTGTGGAGTTTTGAGTGCTTCCTAAATGTATCCTATTTTGGGTCTTTAAACCATAAGACAAAGTGAAATAAAGGGGGCAGTCTGCAGAGGCTTAGATACAAGGTAATCACAGAGGTAAAAAGTTTATTAATATAACCATGTTGGTTATGCAAAACTGGGGAATGTCTTATAAAGGGATTATCTATCTATTAAACAATAAAAAAATCTGGAGTAGACTGTCCCTTTAACTGTGACAATTGTAACGGTATGTGATATGTTTGTGTTTACCTTATAGTCTGCACACACGTGTTATAATGACTGTGTACATATTACACACACCACTACGAATTGGACTTGTATATAATATTGTATATCTTCTTTCTTGCCACTGAATGTTACATACATTTTAATACATAATATATATATAATGCAGAGAAAAGCTTTTACATGTTACTGTAGTTTTTGTCCACATTTCACTTTGTGCTGATCAGATTTTTCTCAGATATTTGAGCTTTTAGCTTTGCTGCCCAACATTAGCATGTGTGTTTGTTAAACCTGTGGGCTTTTATTGTTAGAAGCCCAGAGTAATTCAGTTATGGCTATCAACATGTGAGTCCACAGAATTTGTTGTTTGGGACAAGAAATAAAATGACCAAAATATAATATCAGTGGCAATATGCAGAGCAGAAGAAAGTGGCGCACTGTGCATTTGCCGTACTCCTTTTAAAAATGGTGGCTTATTGATATCAAAAGTCAAGTGAGCGCTTATGATTATATATAAGGAGCAAATTTCCAGAGGGGGTATTTGCCCCCTCTTGTACCCCCAGTCATGCATGGTTGTCAGGTGCCTGCACAGAATGAGACATCATTTAATTATTGTCATTGCCACAGAATAAAAGATTACGACTATTACATATGTCACTAAATTTGCTGTTTTAATGCACTTGTTGTGCCCTTTTAAATAAAGGGATACAGGTTTCACATTTTAAAGGGACATGAAACCCCATACATATGATGATAGAGTGTAGTTTTAAAAAAATATTTTTTTCCTTTTCTATCCTTTATTAAAAAGCTTCCATATAGTTTTCCAGATACATGTATGCTTCATACTCTTCAACAAAGAATACCATGAGAACAAAGTAAATGTTACAATAGAAATACATTGTAAAAAAATGTATACCCTATCTGAATCAAAAAATAAAAATAAAGTGGGTTTCATGTCCCTTTAAATAAACATGCTCCAAAAGGAGGACGCAGCTTCTCTCTCTTCTCGCTGCATGGAAGAATTGAAGTGGACTCTGAGACCATTTAAAGGAATAGTGTAGTCAAAATCAAACTAATCATGGTTCAGATAGAGCGTGCAATTTTAAGCACCTTTCTAGATTACTCCTATTATCAATTTTCCTTCGTCCTCTTGGTATCTTTTATTTGAAAAAACAAGAATGTAAGCATAGGAGCCGGCCCATTTTGGTTCAGAACCTGGGGAAGCACTTTCTGATTGGTGTTTAAATTTAGCCACCAATCAGCAAGCTCTACCCAGGTGCTGAACCAAAAATGGGCCGGCTCCTATGCTTACATTTAAATAAAGATAGCAAGAGAACAAAGAAAAATTGATAATAGGGCTAAATTAGAAAGTTGCTTAAAATCACATGCTGTATCTGAGTCATGACAGTTTAATTTTAACTAGACTATTCCTTTTAAGTGTGCATTGTAAATAATTATATGGAAAAAAATCACATAAAAAGAGAATCAAGATGCCTATGAAATTATGTTAATATTGTCTATTGTCTTATATTTCTGTATACATTTTGTTTTTCTATGTACAGCGATTTAGTTCTTTTACTGACCCACACTCACTAGCCTTTGTCCTAGAGCATCCTCCAGGTCTCTCATTCTCTTTCTCTCTCTTAGTTCAGTGTTCTCCTGGTCATTATTACAACACATCGTTTCATCGCTGTATTCGCTGCGCAGTTGGATTTTATCAGCCTGAGTTTCGGCAGAATTTTTGCATCGCATGTCCTGGGAATTCCAGCACAGATTTTGATGGCTCCACCAGCGTTACCCAGTGCAAAAGTGAGAAAACAAAGGGATACGAAGGGGAATAAGGTTGCATGTTGGTTAAACACAAGTGTTAAAAACATAATTTATTTTTACCTGATAAAGTCGTTTCTTTCTTGGTTGTGAGAGCCCACGAGACCTTACACTTGGGGCTCCTAAGAGTCCTAAAAAAACCATCCTGTATCTAAAGATCCTCAATAAGATTTTAAAGGTTCCTTGAAGTACGAAAGCCAGAATTGATCTGGTGGGTTTCATCTTGAAGGAAGGAAACTTTAAGAACTTGTTGAATATCTTCAGATCCAGGATGATTTATTAGGACTCTGAAGAGTCACAAAAGTAAGGTCTCATGGACTCTCACAACCATTAGAAATAAAGGAAACAGAGAAGGGCAAAAATAGAAAGGAGAATAAAAAGGGGAGGCAATCAAAATACAGAAACTCAAATTCCCTAATACCATAAAACAGAATGTTGAAATCCAGAAAGATCAAAATTCCGAATGTCTAAAATCCCGAAAAAAAATCAAAAATGCAGAAAGATCAAAATCCCTAAACTTAAAAAACCTAAATATACAATGTGCTGTGATGTCCCCATCTTTACTATCATTTTGCCTCCTCCTGGGGGGTTCAAGGCGGGCAAAGCCCCCCTTGTAAACCTCATTCCCCAAGGTTTACTTGGGGTGGATACCAGAAGATCGGTTGGATTTCGGGATTCTGGTTTTCGGTATTTTACAAGTTAGGGATTTTATTTTTTCGGCATTTTAAAATTCAGGATTATGAATATTGTGTCGGAATTTTTAAGTTTCGGTATTTAGAACTTCTGGATTTCGGCATTCTGTCTTGTGTACTTCGGTCTTTTAATATAGACCCAATAACAAGACAGAAAGGTGCATGTCACACATATAACACAATCTCATATACAAAAGGCATTCTTACATGTGATTAGTTACTTCCACCTTGTTTATTGGTTTTGTTTGGTTTTATTTCTTGTTATTGAAATGTACACAGTTAATGAACACAACAGAAAATCTTTGCAATGTTATTATTTAGCACTTCCAATAAATCAGTTTCTCTTGTTTAAAAAAATAAAATATTCACATTACCATTGAAGTAAAGCACACGAAAAGCACACTCACCCTACCCTCTCCTCTCTTACATCGAATCTTTGATATTCTATGAATAACCAGTTCCCATTTAACTGTGCATCCTGAATTATTTTTGTTATTTCATTCTTAAAGGGACAGTAAAGTCAAAATTAAACTTTCTCTTGTAAGGTGTATCCAGTCCACGGATTCATCCATTACTTGTGGGACATTCTCCTTTCCAACAGGAAGCTGCAAGAGGATCACCCACAGCAGAGCTGTCTATACAGCTCCTCCCCTAACTGCCACCCACAGTCATTCTCTTGCATCTCTCGACAAGGGAAGTATCAAGAGAGATGTGGTGAAGTAGTGTAGTTTATCTTCAATCAAAAGTTTGTTATTTTTAAACGGTACCGGTGTTGTACTGTTTTTTACCTCAGGCAGAAATTAGAAGAAGAGTTTTGCCTGAGGTTTTTGATGATCTTAGCAGGTTGTAACTAAGGTCCACTGCTGTTCTCACACATAACTGAAGAGTATGGGGAAACTTCAGCTGGGGGAACGGCCTGCAGAATTAACTGCCCTGAGGTATGTTCAGTATATTTTTTTCTAGAGAGATGATATGAACTAGAAAATGCTGACAGTGCCTGATATATTTAAGGTAAGCCTGATTGCAGTGATTTAATAAACGACTGGCATCATGCTTGCAGTAAAGGGTAATATTCATATTACTTGCTATTATGGCTTAGTATATAAAACGTTTGCATATATATAATGAACGTTTTTTTCCTGAGGGTGATAAATCTTTATTTGGGGCCTAGTTTTCCACATGGCTGACTAGATTTCTCCTAGGAGTAGTTATTTATGGCCCTTTCACTTTGAGTGCATGGTGGGAGGGGCCTATTTTCGCGCTCTAATTGCGCAGTTGTTTTTACATTCTGAGACATCCAGCTTCCCTGAAGGAGTCCCCTGACATATTGGACCTCTGTAAGGGTTTTTTTGTGCCTACAAAAGTCGTTTTATGGGAAGGTAGGAGCCACAGTAGAGCTGTGGCAGTTTGCTTGTGACTGTTTTAACGGTTTTACCGTTTTTTTGCTTCGTTTTTGAGCCTGAGGGGTTAATCATCCATTTGCAAGTGGGTGCAATGCTATTTTAGTCTGTTATACACATTGTAAAAATTTCATAAAGTTAACTGCTTTTTTTCACTGTTTTGCAGTTTTTGTGTTTGGTTTTTTCCTTTAAAGGCACAGTACCGTTTTTTATATTCTGCTTTTTCACATTAATTAAAGTGTTTTCCAAGCTTGCTGGTCTCATTACTAGTCTGTTAAACATGTCTGACATAGATGAAACTCCTTGTTCATTATGTTTAGAAGCCATTGTGGAACCCCCTCTTAGAATGTGTACCAAATGTACTGATCTTACTATAAGTTATAAAGACCATATTCTGGCTTTAAAAGATTTATCACCAGAGGAAATTGACAAGGGGGAAGTTATGCCGACTAACTCTCCCCACGTGTCAGAGCCTATAACTCCCGCTCAAGGGACGCCAAGTACATCTAGCGCGCCCATTGCGTATACTTTACAAGACATGGCGGCAGTTATGAATCATACTCTTACAGAAGTATTGTCCAAACTGCCAGGGTTACAAGGAAAGCGAGACAGCTCTGGGGCTAGAAGAAATACAGAGCTCTCTGACGCTTTAGTAGCTATGTCTGATATACCCTCATAATGTGCAGAAGCCGAAGAAGGAGAGCTTCTATCTGTGGGTGATTTTTTTTCTGACTCAGGGAAGACACTTCAACCTGATTCTGATATGTCTACATTTAAATTTAAGCTTGAACACCTCCGCATGTTGCTCAGGGAGGTTTTAGCAACTCTGGATGACTGTGACGCCATTGTAGTCCCAGAGAAATTGTGTAAATTGAATAAATACTATGCAGTGCCTGTTTACACTGATGTTTTTCCAATCCCTAAGAGGTTTTCAGAAATTATTACTAAGGAATGGAATAGACCAGGTGTACCGTTCTCTCCCCCTCCTGTTTTTAAAAAGATGTTCCCTATAGATGCCGCTACATGGGACTTGTGGCAAACGGTCCCTAAGGTGGAGGGAGCAGTCTCTACCCTAGCGAAGCGTACAACTATCCCTGTCGAGGACAGTTGTGCTTTTCTAGATCCAATGGACAAAAAATTAGAGGGTTACCTTAAGAAAATTTTTATTCAACAAGGTTTTATTCTCCAGCCCCTTGCATGCATTGCCCCTGTCACTGCTGCTGCGGCCTTCTGGTTTGAGTCTCTAGAAGAGGCTCTACAGGTAGAAACCCCATTGGATGATATCCTTGACAAGCTTAAAGCTCTTAAGCTAGCCAATTCATTTGTTTCTGACACTGTTGTTCATTTAACCAAGCTAACGGCTAAAAACTCAGGTTTTGCTATTCAGGCCCGTAGGGCGCTATGGCTTAAATCCTGGTCAGCTGATGTTACTTCAAAGTCTAAGCTTCTCAATATTCCCTTCAAGGGGCAGACCCTATTCGGGCCTGGACTGAAGGAGATCATTTCTGATATTACTGGAGGAAAAGGTCACGCCCTTCCTCAGGATAGGTCCAACAAATTAAGGACCAAACAGACTAATTTTCGTTCCTTTCGAAATTTCAAGAGTGGCGCAGCTTCAACTTCCTTTAATACAAAACAAGAGGGAAATTGTGCCCAGTCCAAGCCGGTCTGGAGAGCTAACCAGGCTTGGAACAAAGGAAAGCAGGCCAAAAAACCTGCTGCTGCCTCTAAGACAGCATGAAAGATCAGCCCCCGATCCGGAAACGGATCTAGTAGGGGGCAGACTTTCTCTCTTCGCCCAGGCTTGGGCAACAGATGTCCAGGATCCCTGAGCATTGGAAATTGTGTCCCATGGATATCTTCTGGACTTCAAAGCTTCTTCCCCAAAAGGGAGATTTCATCTCTCACAATTATCTGCAAACCAAATAAAGAGAGAGGCATTCTTACATTGTGTTCAAGACCTCCTAGTTATGGGAGTGATCCACCCAGTTCCAAAGGAGGAACAGGGGCAAGGCTTCTATTCAAATCTGTTTGTAGTTCCCAAGAAAGAGGGAACTTTCAGACCAATCTTAAATCTCAAGCTCCTAAACAAATTTCTCAGGGTCCCATCCTTCAAGATGGAGACTATTCGAACCATCCTACCTATGATCCAGGAGGGTCAATATATGACTACCGTGGACTTAAAGGATGCTTATCTTCACATTCCGATACACAGATATCATCATCGGTTTCTCAGGTTCGCCTTCCTAGACAGGCATTACCAGTTTGTGGCTCTTCCCTTTGGGTTAGCTATGGCACCAAGAATTTTTACGAAGGTTCTAGGGTCACTCCTAGCAGTCCTAAGGCCGCGGGGTATAGCAGTAGCCCCTTACCTAGACGACATTCTGATACAGGCGTTGAAGTTTCAAATCGCTAGGTCCCATACGGACATTGTGCTGGCATTCCTGAGGTCTCATGGGTGGAAAGTGAACGAAGAAAAGAGTTCTCTATCCCCTCTCTCAAGAGTTTCCTTCCTAGGAACTCTGATAGATTCTGTAGAAATTAAGATTTACCTGACAGAGGCCAGGTTGTCAAAACTTCTAAATTCCTGTCGTGTTCTTTATTCTACTTCTTGCCCTTCAGTGGCTCAGTGTATGGAAGTAATCGGCTTAATGGTAGCGGCAATGGACATAGTGCCGTTTGCCCGCCTACATCTCAGACCACTGCAACTCTGCATGCTCAGTCAGTGGAATGGGGATTACACAGATTTGTCCCCTCTACTAAATCTGAATCAAGAGACCAGGGATTCTCTTCTCTGGTGGCTATCTCGGGTCCATCTGTCCAAGGGTATGACCTTCCGCAGGCCAGATTGGACAATAGTAACGACAGATGCCAGCCTTCTGGGCTGGGGTGCAGTCTGGAACTCCCTGAAGGCTCAGGGCTCGTGGACTCAGGAGGAGGCACTCCTTCCGATAAACATTCTGGAACTAAGAGCAATATTCAATGCTCTCCAGGCTTGGCCTCAGCTTGCTGCGGTCAGGTTCATCAGATTTCAGTCGGACAATATCACGACTGTATAAGTTAAATATGTCAGGGAGCTCAGTGATGACAGTTGTAGCCTACCCACTATTCACACTCCTCACAGTGTGTGAAAAAATCGTTAAACCAAGAAAAAAGGGGGTGTGGGTGGCGCCACTGAAGGCTAACTGTATAACAGATCAAATAAAATCAAATAAATAATATTAATAGTATAATATCAATGTTGTAAATTGATTGCGATCCAATGCATAAAAGAGGTAATAAAATGCCCCTTTGGGTCTATACACAAGGTAATAACTATCAGTATAGATAAATGGATAAGTCACGGGGCTGGGTTATAACAGCAAATACTAGTAGGACTCCTATGTAGCTAAAACACACTCAGCTGAAAAATTGTGATACAAATAATGGGGTGTTGAATAAAACTAGTATGTGTCTGAATGTCCTGTGATAAAATGTTTTATTAGTAAATGTACCTTTATTAAACTAGTTTTATTCAACACCCCATTATTTGTATCACAATTTTTCAGCTGAGTGTGTTTTAGCTACATAGGAGTCCTACTAGTATTTGCTGTTATAACCCAGCCCCGTGACTTATCCATTTATCTATACTGATAGTTATTACCTTGTGTATAGACCCAAAGGGGCATTTTATTACCTCTTTTATGCATTGGATCGCAATCAATTTACAACATTGATATTATACTATTAATATTATTTATTTGATTTTATTTGATCTGTTATACAGTTAGCCTTCAGTGGCGCCACCCACACCCCCTTTTTTCTTGGTTTAACGATAATATCACGACTGTAGCCTACATCAACCATCAAGGGGGAACAAGGAGTTCCCTAGCAATGCTGGAGGTTTCAAAAATAATCCTATGGGCAGAGGTTCACTCTTGCCATCTATCAGCTATCCATATCCCAGGAGTAGAGAACTGGGAGGCGGATTTTCTAAGTCAACAGACTTTTCATCCGGGGGAGTGGGAACTCCATCCGGAGGTGTTTGCACAGTTGATTCAACTTTGGGGCAAACCAGAACTGGATCTCATGGCGTCTCGTCAGAACGCCAAGCTTCCTTGTTACGGATCCAGGTCCAGGGATCCCAAGGCAGCGCTGATAGATGCTCTAGCAGCGCCTTGGTCCTTCAACCTGGCTTATGTGTTTCCACTGTTTCCTCTGCTCCCTCGTCTGATTGCCAAGATCAAGCAGGAGAGAGCTTTGGTGATTTTGATAGCACCTGCATGGCCACGCAGGACTTGGTATGCAGATCTGGTGGACATGTCATCCCTTCCACCATGGACTCTGCCGCTGAGACAGGACCTTCTACTTCAGGGTCCTTTCAACCATCCAAATCCAATTTTTCTGCGTCTGACTGCTTGGAGATTTAACGCTTGATTTTATCAAAAGGTGGTTTCTCCGAGTCAGTCATTGATACCTTAATTCAGGCTCGAAAGCCTGTCACCAGGAAAATCTATCATAAGATATGGTGTAAATATCTTCATTGGTGTGAATCCAAGGTTTACTCATGGAGTAAAGTCAGGATTCACAGGATATTATCTTTTCTCCAAGAGGGATTGGAGAAGGGATTGTCTGCTAGTTCCTTAAAGGGAAAGATTTCTGCTCTGTCCTTTTGCACAAGCGTCTGGCGGATGTTCCAAACGTTCAGGCGTTTTGTCAGGCTTTAGTTAGAATCAAGCCTGTGTTTAAACCTGTTGCTCCGCCATGGAGTTTAAATTTAGTTCTTAAGGTTCTTCAAGGGGTTCCGTTTGAACCTCTGCATTCCATAGATATCAAGCTTTTATCTTGGAAAGTTCTGTTTTTGGTAGCTATTTCTTCGGCTCGAAGAGTTTCAGAGTTATCTGCCTTACAGTGTGATTCCCCTTATCTGATCTTCCATGCAGATAAAGTAGTTTTGCGTAGCAAACCTGGGTTTCTTCCTAAGGTGGTATCTAATAAGAATATCAATCAGGAGATTGTTGTTCCGTCACTGTGTCCTAATCCTTCTTCAAAGAAGGAACGTCTATTACATAATCTTGACGTGGTTCGTGCTTTAAAGTTTTATTTACAATCTACTAAGGATTTTCGTCAAACATCAGCATTGTTTGTTGTTTACTCTGGACAGAGAAGAGGCCAAAAGGCTTCAGCAACTTCTCTTTCTTTTTGGTTAACCTTTTAACGCCGTTATGCCGTTCTATTCCGTCATATTTACACTGGGCTTTAAAGCCGTTATGACGGAATAGAACGTCATATCAAACGGCTGTCCTGAAGCCTTCTGCGCTTCAAGGACTTGATCGCGGTCTGGAGGGCATTCCTAGGGTTGTAGGGACGCCCCCCAGATGCGATCCAATAATTGAAATCTCGCGATCGTATGCACAGGTATTCCGATGTAGACACTTTAACCCTGTCACGAAAGGGTTAAGAACTATAATCCGCTTAGCTTATGAGACAGCCAGCAGCCTCCTGAAAGAATTACAGCTCATTCCACTAGAGCGGTGGCTTCCACATGGGCTTTTAAAAATGAGGCTTCTGTTGAACAGATTTGAAAGGCGGCGACTTGGTCTTCGCTTCATACTTTTTCTAAATTCTACAAATTTGATACTTCTTTGGAGGCTATTTTTGGGAGAAAGGTCTTACAGGCAGTGGTGCCTTCCATTTAAGCGCCTGCCTTGTCCCTCCCTTCATCCGTGTCCTATAGCTTTGGTATTGGTATCCCACAAGTAATGGATGATTTTGTGGACTGGATACACCTTACAAGAGAAAACATAATTTATGCTTACCTGATAAATTTATTTCTCTTGTGGTGTATCCAGTCCACGGCCTGCCCTGTCATTTTAAGGCAGGTGTTTTTTATTTTTAAACTACAGGCACCACTGCACTCTATAGTTTCTCCTTTCTCTTGCTTGTCTTCGGTCAAATGACTGTGGGTGGCAGTTAGGGGAGGAGCTGTATAGACAGCTCTGCTGTGGGTGATCCTCTTGCAGCTTCCTGTTGGGAAGGAGAATATCCCACAAGTAATGGATGAATCCGTGGACTGGATACACCACAAGAGAAATAAATTTATCAGGTAAGCATAAATTTTATTTTCATGATTCGGATAGAGCATGCAGTTTTAAACAACTTTCCAATTTACTATCAAATTTGCTTTGTTCTCTTAGTATCTTTTATTGAAGAGTAAAACTAGGTAGGCTCATAGGAGCTCAGGAGTGTGCACATGTCTTTAGTACTCTATGGCAGCAGTTTTTTGCAACATTAGTTGCAGCTTTGTTTTACAATGTTACAAAACACTGCTGCCGTAGAGTACATGAACACTCCTGAGCTCTCATGAGCCTACCTAGTTTTACTCTTCAATAAAAGATACAAAGAGAACAAAGACAATTTGATAACAGAAGTAAATTGGCAAGTTGTTTAAAATTGGAAGCTCTATACGAATCATAAAAGTTACATTTTCACTTTACTGTCCCTTTAACACAAATACAGTTTATGTATTAAAAGTACCGCAAATCATTTTTCAATATTTCATTCAGGCTCCATTTATCCAAACTTTTTGCACTATGAGCTTGTGTACCCACCTTCCCAAAAGAAGAAAATGTTTTGTAATATTGCTGTTACATTTATAACTAAATAAATATATACTATGTATTTTATTGATTGAAAGGGGAAGCTTTTATTCTTAAAGGGATATGAAACCCAATTTTCTTCTTTCATGATTCAGATAGAGCAGCAATTTTAAGCAATGTTCTAATTTACTCCTGTTATTATTTTGTCTTCCTTCTCTTGGTATCTTTATTTGAGAAGCAGGAATGTAAGCTTAGGACCCGGCCCATTTTTGGTTGAGAACCTGGGTAGCACATGCCGATTGGTGGCTAAATGTAGCATGCTCTATCTGAATCATGAATAAAAAAAATGTGTTTAATATCCCTTTAATTTACTATTATGTACATAGTTTATTAAAAAGCAGGTGCAAAACTTTATTGACTTGCAGTTATATCTCTAAAAGGAGATATTATTGTATAATATTATTATTAGGATTAGAAAGACCTGCTGTGTTTCCTACCCCTGTTGATATACAGTTTTCTAGTAGCTTACTGTTGTTTACCAAGTTTTGGATTACTTTGCTATAGACCAGGGGTCATCCATTGTGAACCTCCAGAGGTTTTGGGACTACATTTCCCATGATGCTCAGCCAACATTTCAGCTGGCTGAACATCATGGGAAATGTAGTTCCAAAACCTCTGCAGGGTCACAATTGATGACCCCTGGTCTATAGCAAAGTAATCTCATGTATCTATCCACTTGTAATTATCTATTTTAGCCATGGATTCACATCTACATCCCACTTGAGTCAGCTGTTAATGTCAGCTCATCAGCATACTGTGCTGATTGTTACTAGTCCATTTTGTGCTTTAAATCCAACCCATTATTTGATTTTGTAAATATTAAAGGGACACGAAACCCACAATTTTACTTTCATGATTCATATAGAGAATACAATTTAAAAAAAGTTTCCTATTTACTTCTATTATCAAATTTGCTTCATTTTCATGGTATTCTTTGTTGAAGAGATATCTAGATAGGTAGCGTGAACATGCCTGAAGTACTACATGACAGGAAATAATGCTGCCATCTACTGCTCCTGCTAATGTATAACATTGACACAGACACGTGCACACTTCTGTACTTGCCTTCCTCTTTTCAACAAAGGATAGCAAGAAAATGAAGAATATTAGGTAATAGAAGTAAATTGGAAAGTTGTTGAAAATGCTATGCTCTATCTGAATCATGAAAGAAAAAATTGTGGTGTCTTTTTTTTTTTGTCCCTTTAAGGGGATTTATATTTTTAATTGAACATCCCTCTCTAATGATTTAATATATCCTTCCCATTTATGAATTAATCTCCTTATACTGGATTCAGAATTAATTTGTAAATCAAATTGTTCAATTATCATTTAATGATTAATTTTATTCGGTAATTCTTTTAGTTTAGGTACTCTTTTTGACTTCCATTTTTTAAGTATAAGATTTCTTCCAGCTAGAATTACTATTAATAAACCTTATGATAGTTGTATAACACTCTTCTACCTTGTTATATACAGTCAAAACCAAGAAGGCTTATGGCTCGAAATTATAGACAAAGTCTAGGAACTAGCCAAAAAATTTAGGCTGCAAAAAGGTTCACACATTTCACACACATGGATTTAACCATTGATTGTCAGAAACATGCAGTGATGTGTGTCAACTTCCAGTCAAACCCACAAAGCACGCACTTAAACGTTATCTGTCAGAAAAAAATGCAGCAGTGATTTAACCGCATGAAATGTCTATTATGCGCCAGCAGCATAGAATGAACCCCCTAGTTGTCAGAAACACAGGCACTTTAGTGGTTAAATTACGCATATCACACTCACAGCAGTGATTTACCCTTGTGATTGCCAGAAATACACACACAACTTATTAAACTCCTTGTTTTCTCCAATGCACCAGCAACAGTTAATTAATTAACTAATTGATTTCCATAAGCAATAAGGGAGCCAAATTATTGCGGCACAAACCAAAAACAAAGTGTGGTACCTCCAATTAATATAAACATCTTAAAAACCACTGGTTTTCAAACCTGTCCTCAAGCCTCCCCAACAGGCCAGGTTTTCACGATTACCTTGGATGAGAGCTGGTAAAATACCCAGGTTTACTAATCAGCTGATTGTTTCAACTGTGCTCTAGTACAGATATCCACAAAATGTGACATGTTAGTGAGGCCTAAGGACAGGTTTGAAACCCAGTGTTCTAAACCAAACCAAGTAAACATAACAATTATATTTAAGTCAAAGTAGTTGAATCTCCTATGTACAGACTTTATCAATAAGTATGATTTGCTGAATCGCCTTTTCTCAAACCTTCCATGAATTAAAAAAAACACAATTTCTTTACTGGGAATAGAAAAACAGGAAAATAAACTGAGAAAATAACTATAGCTCAGTATGTCCACACACTTTTAAATACTGCACTCACAGATATAATATTCTTGTCTTCAAGAGTATTGAAAGGATATGGAACCCCAATTTTTTCTTTTATGATTCAGATAGAAGATACACTTTTAAGCAACTTTTCCAATTTCTTCATTCTCTTGGTGTCTTTTGTTGAAGGAGCAACAAGGCACTACAGGGCGCAAGCGAAACACTTTGGGTGAACCAATGACAAGTGGCATATATTTACAGCCACCAATCAGCAGCTATCTCCCAGTATGCATTGCTGCTCTAAAACCTACCTAGGTATGTTTTTCAACAAAGTATACTAAGAAAAGGCAGTAAATTAGATAATATAAGTAGATTAGAAAGTTGCTTAAAATAGTATTGTCTATCTGAATCATGAAAAAAAGATGGATTTCATGTCAATTTACATAAAGTAATTTTAAATCATGTATGCATAACTCTCTTTCAGCCATTATTTAACTGTAATCTTGGGGACAGGATTTGAGTGGAGGGAGCTGAACTTGACTGCTACGTAGATACATGGCAGCCATGCAGAAGTGATAAGTGTCCCCTGAAAAGGGAAGGGGGAGCAGCAGGTCCTGACTTTGTTGGTCTGCTCCTCTTTCCAGGACAGGGTATCTTTTAAGTTCCATTATTTTTCAAGCTCTGGCATAGCTTTACCAGTTTTACATAGAGCATGATTTTGTGATGTTGGTTTAAAGACGTAACATATTATTAGTCAATATTAGAAGTCCTTTCACAAACTTTTACAAGAGTCATTTTTTGTCTCCGCAGACAGGCACTGTGGAGGTGAGCTGGGGGATTATACTGGCTTCTTGGAATCTCCAAATTACCCAGGAAACTACCCATCCAGCGTGGAGTGCACCTGGAGCATCAGTCCACCTCCCAAACGAAAAATACTGCTAGTGGTACCTGAGATCTTCCTGCCTTCTGAAGATGAGTGTGGTGACCTGCTGGTCATGCGCAAGAATGGTAAATACAGCATGGGATACAAAATATGTCAGGGTACATCCGTGAGCAAGAGTACAATTGAGTGGTTTGGAATTAGGCATTTGTAATATAAAGATCTCCTACATATTCTGTTTAGGAACAACATACCAGAGTTCTTTGGTTTATTCCCTGAACATTACAATGTTGATGATGTAGATTCTTGACAATGAAATGTCACTTAGTATTTGTCTCTAGATCAGTATATTTGAATTGAAATGAACACCAACATATTAGGGTATATCACAATCCATTGGGATTACTTTGCTTACGCCTAGATTTAGAGTTTTGCGTTAGCTATGCATGCTTTTTCCCCCTGCACCTTTTAAATACCGCTGGTATTTAGAGTTCTCAGAAGGGCTGCGTTAGGCTCCAAAAAAGGAGCGTAGAGCATAATTTACCGCCACTGCAACTCTAAATACCAGCGGTGCTTACGGACGCGGCCAGCTTCAAAAACGTGCTCGTGCACGATTTCCCCATAGGAAACAATTTAGCAGTTTGAGCTGAAAAAAACCTAACACCTGCAAAAAAGCAGCGTTCAGCTCCTAACGCAGCCCCATTGATTCCTATGAGGAAACTCTTCCTATGTCTGCACCTAACACCCTAACATGTACCCCGAGTCTAAACACCCCTAACCTTACACTTATTAACCCCTAATCTGCCGCCCCCGCTATCGCTGACACCTGCATTTTTTTTTAACCCCTAATCTGCTGCCCCCAACGTCGCCGCTACCTACCTACAATTATTAACCCCTCACCACTACTGTTGGGTTAGATTAGGGGTATGTGGGTGGTGGGTTGTAATGTTGGGGGGGGTATTGTATGTTTTTTTTTCCAGGCAAAAGAGCTGAATTCTTTGAGGCATGCCCCGCAAAAGGCCCTTTTAAGGGCTGGTAAGGTAAAAGAGCTTTTCTATTTGTATTTTAGAATAGGGTAGGGCATTTTTTTATTTTGGGGGGCTTTGTTATTTTATTAGGGGGCTTAGAGTAGGTGTAATTAGCTTAAAATTGTTGTAATATTTTTATAATGTTTGTAAATATTTTTTTATTTTTTGTAACTTAGTTCTTTTTTTATTTTTTGTACTTTAGTTAGTTTATTTAATTGTATTTATTTGTAGGTATTGTATTTAATTAATTTATTGATAGTGTAGTGTTAGGTTTAATTGTAGATAATTGTAGGTATTTTATTTAATTAATTTATTGATAGTGTAGTGTTAGGTTTAATTGTAACTTAGGTTAGGATTTATTTTACAGGTAATTTTGTAATTATTTTAACTAGGTAGCTATTAAATAGTAAATAACTAGATTAGGGGTTAATACTATTTATTATAGGGTTAGTGAGGCGGGAGTGAGGCGGATTAGGGGTTAATAACTTTATTATAGTAGAGGTGAGGTCCGGTCGGCAGATTAGGGGTTAATAAGTGTAGGTAGGTGGCGGCGACGTTTGGGGTGGCAGTTTAGGGGTTAATAAATATAATATAGGGGTCGGCGGTGTTAGGGGCAGCAGATTAGAGGTACATAGGGATAACGTAGGTGGCGGCGGTGTGCGGTCGGCAGATTAGGGGTTAAAAATTTTTAATAGAGTGGCGGCGAAGTGGGGGGACCTCGGTTTAGGGGTACATAGGTAGTTTATGGGTGTTAGTGTACTTTAGAGCACAGTAGTTAAGAGCTTTATGAACCGGTGTTAGCCCAGAAAGCTCTTAACTCCTGGCTTATTTCTGCGGCTGGAGTTTTGTCGTTAGATTTCTAACGCTCACTTTAGCCAAGACTCTAAATACCGGCGTTAGAAAGATCCCATTGAAAAGATAGGATACGCAAATGGCGTAGGGGGATCTGCGGTATGGAAAAGTCGCGGCTGGAAAGTGAGCGTTAGACCCTTTAATGACTGACTCTAAATACCAGCAGGCGGTAAAAACCAGCGTTAGGACCCCTTAACGCTGGTTTTGATGGCTAACGCGGAACTCTAAATCTAGGCGATAGTGTTTTGAAATTCTAAGTCATTTGAATTAATTAGAAAACTTGATTTTAGCATGGTTTTTACTTTTTTTTGCCACCGTGAACCACATAAACTCCACCCATACTTTAGGAAAAAGGAAATTTATAGAAGTATTTAAAAAGAAAATTGTGAAACGTTTGGATAATTTTTGGATTTATCTAATGCAGGAGCTTTGACCTCTTCAAGATGCATTTGGCCTCTATTGAATTGTATAAGTTTGCTGGTCACATAGATTTTCTTTCCTAACAAAGGAGTTTACATTTAATAAACACTGTTGTTTCCTCACATTCGGCTAGATTTAGAGTTTGGCGTTAGCCGTCAAAACCAGCGTTAGAGGCTCCTAACGCTGGTTTTGTGCTACCGCCGGTATTTAGAGTCAGTCAGGAAAGGGTCTAATGCTCACTTTCCAGCCGCGACTTTTCCATACCGCAGATCCCCTTACGTCAATTGCGTATCCTATCTTATCAATGGGATCTTTCTAACGCCGGTATTTAGAGTCGTGGCTGAAGTGAGTGTTAGAAATCTAACGACAAAACTCCAGCCGCAAAAAAAAGTCAGTAGTTAAGAGCTTTCTGGGCTAACGCCGGTTTATAAAGCTCTTAACTACTGTGCTCTAAAGTACACTAACACCCATAAACTACCTATGTACCCCTAAACCGAGGTCCCCCCACATCGACGCCACTCTAATTAAATTTTTTAACCCCTAATCTGCCGTCCGCACGCCGCCGCCACATACATTATCCCTATGTACCCCTAATCTGCTGCCCCTAACACCGCCGACCCCTATATTATATTTATTAACCCCTAATCTGCCCCCCTCAACGTCGCCTCCACCTGCCTACACTTATTAACCCCTAATCTGCCGACCGGACCGCGCCGCTATTATAATAAAGTTATTAACCCCTAATCCGCCTCACTCCCGCCTCAATAACCCTATAATAAATAGTATTAACCCCTAATCTGCCCTCCCTAACATCGCCGACACCTAACTTCAAGCATTAACCCCTAATCTGCCGACCGGAGCTCACCGCTACTCTAATAAATGTATTAACCCCTAAAGCTAAGTCTAACCCTAACACTAACACCCCCCTAAGTTAAATATAATTTAAATCTAACGAAATAAATTAACTCTTATTAAATAAATTATTCCTATTTAAAGCTAAATACTTACCTGTAAAATAAACCCTAATTTAGCTACAATATAAATTATAATTATATTGTAGCTATTTTAGGATTTATATTTATTTTACAGGTAACTTTGTAATTATTTCTCTTGTTAAGTGTATCCAGTCCACGGATCATCCATTACTTATGGAATATATTCTCCTTCCCAACAGGAAGCTGCAAGAGTCCACCCACAGCAAAGCTGCTATATAGCTCCTCCCCTAACTGCCATATTCAGTCATTCTCTTGCAAGCCTCAACATAGATAGGAGGTTGTGAGAGTCTGTGGTGCTTTCTACTTAGTTTATTCTTCAATCAAAAGTTTGTTATTTTTAAATGGCACCGGAGTGTGCTGTTTATCTCAGGCAGTATTTGGAAGAAGAATCTGCCTGCGTTTTTCTATGATCTTAGCAGACGTAACTAAGATCCATTTGCTGTTCTCACACATTCTGAGGAGTGAGGTACTTCAGAGGGGGAATGGCGTGCAGGTTTTCCTGCAGATAAGGTGTGTGCAGTAAAATATTTTTCTAGGAATGGAATTGACTAAGAAAATACTGCTGATACCGAAGTAATGTAAGTAAAGCCTTAAATGCAGCGATAGCGACTGGTATCAGGCTTATTAATAGAGATACATACTCTTGTAAAAATGTTTTTTAAAACGTTTGCTGGCATGTTTAATCGTTTTTTAACATATGTTTGGTGATAAAACTTATTGGGGCCTAAGTTTTTTCCACATGGCTGGCTTAAATTTTGCATAGAAACAGTTTCCTGAGGCTTTCCACTGTTATAGTATAAAAGTTACAGTTGGTGCAGTTAAAATTACAAACAGTGACATTCAGCTTCCCTCAGCAGTCCCCTGCATGCTATAGGACATCTCTGAAGGGCTCAAAAGGGCTTCAAAAGTAGGAGCTGTTATGACTGTTTAAAACATATTTTTCGTTTTGTTAATCTGAGAAATTGTGTAGACTGGATAAATAATATGCAGTGCCGGTGTGTACTGATGTTTTTCCAATACCTAAAGAGGTTTACTAAAAAAAATTTTTAATAAGGAATGGGATAGACCAGGTGTGCCGTTCTCTTCCCCTCCTATTTTTTAGAAGAATGTTTTCTAATAGTTACCACCACACGGGACTTCTGGCAGACAGTTCCTAAGGTGGAGAGAAGAGTTTCTACTCTAGCTAAGCGTACCACTACCTCTGACGAGGACAGTTGTGCTTTTTAGATCCAATGGATAAAAAATGTTTATTCAACAGGGTTTTATCCTGCAGCCCCTTGCATACATTGCTTCTGTCACTGCTGCTGCGGCGTTCTGGGTTGAGTCTCTTGATGAGGCTTTACAGTTAAGCGACTCCATTGGATGAATATATTTGACAAGCTTATGCTAGCCAATTCCTTTGTTTTCTGATGCCTTGTTCATTTGACTAGACTAACGGCTAAGAATTCTGTTTTTTACTATACTGGCACGCAGAGCGCTATGGCTTATATCATGGTCAGCTGTCGTGACTTTAATAAATAAGCTACTTAACTTCCCTTCAAGGGGCAGACCCTATTCGGGCCTGGTTTGAAGGAGATTATTGCTTATATCACTGGAGGAAAAGGTCATGCCCTTCCTCAGGATAGGTCTAAATCAAGGGCAAAAAAAAAAAAAAGTCTAATTTTCGTACCTTTTAAAAACTTCAGGGCAGGTGTGGCATCCTCTTCCTCTAAGGCAAAACAAGAGGGAATTTTTGCTCAGTCCAAGGCGGTCTGGAGACAATCGGACCTGGAACAAAGATAAGCAGGCCAAGGAGCCTGCTGCTGCCTCTAAGGCAGCATGAAGGAACGGACACCTATCCGGTAACGGATCCTATAGGGGGCAGACTTTCATTCTTTGCCCAGGCGTGGGCAAGAGATGCCCAGGATCCCTAGGCATTGGAATTTATATCCCAGAGATATCTTCTGGATTTTAAAGATTCCCCCCCAAAAAAAGGGGAGATTTCGCCTTTCACAATTATCTGCAAACCAGATAAAGAAGGAGGCATTCTTACATTGTGTACGAGATCCATCCAGTTCCAAGAGAGGAACAGGGACAGAGTTTTTACTCAAATCTGTTTGTGGTTCCCAAGGAGAGGGAACCTTCAGACCTATTTTGGATCTAAAGATCTTAAACAAATTCCTCAGAATTCCGTCATTTAAGATGGAAACTATTCATACCATCTTAACTATGATCCAGGAGAGTCAATAGAGGACTACAATGGATTTGAAGGATGCTTATCCTCACATTGTGATGCATAAAGATCACCATCGTTTTTCAGGTTTGCCTTTCTAGACAGGCATTACCAGTTTGTAGCTCTTTCCTTTGGGATATCTACAGCCCCAAGAATCTTTATGGAGGTTCTGGGGTCGCTTTGGCGGTCCTTAGACCGCGGGGCATAGAAGTGACCCCTTATTTAGACGACATCCTGATACAGGCGTCAAACATCCAAATTGCCCAGTCTCATACGGACGTAGTACTGGCATTTCTGAGATCACATGGGTGGAAAGTGAACAAGGAAAGAGTTCTCTATCCCCAATCTCAAGGGTTTCCCTCCTAGGGACTCTGATAGATTCTGTAGAAATGAAAATTTACCTGACGGAGTCCAGGTTGTCAAAGTTTCTAAATTTCTGCCGTGTTTTTTTTTTTTCATCCCATCCGCGCCCTTCGGTGGCTCAGTACATGAATGAAATCGGCTTAATGGTAGCGGCAAGGGACATAGTACCGTTTGCACGTCTACATTTCAGACCGCTGCAACTATGCATGCTCAGTCAGAGGAACGGGGATTACACAGATTTGTCCCCCTGTTAAACCTGGACCAAGAGACCAGAGATTCTCTTCTCTGGTGACTATGTCGGGTCCATCTGTCCAAGGGTATGACCTTCCGCAGGTCAGATGGGACAATTGTTACAATAGATGCCAGCCTTTTAGGTTGGGATGCAGTCTGGAACTCCCTGAAGGCTCAGGGATAGTGGACTTAGGAGGAGACCCTCCTTCTAATAAATATTCTGGAACTGGGAGTGATATTCCATGCTCTTCAGACTTGGCCTCAGTTAGCAACTCTGAGGTACATCATACTCAGTCGGACAATATACACGACTGTGGCTTACATCAGCCATCAAGGGGGAACAGAAGTTCCCTAGCGATGTTAGAAGTCTTACAATAATTCACTGGACAGAGACTCACTCTTGTCTATCAGCTATCCATATCCCAGGTGTTGAGAACTGGGAGGTGGATTTTCTAAGTCGTCAGACTTTTCTTCCAGGGGAGTGGGATTTCCTCCGGAGGTCAAGACCAAGCAGGAGAGGGCTTTGGTGTTTTTGACAGCGCCTGCGTAGCCACGCAGGACCTGGTATGCAGATCTGGTGGACATGTCATCCTTTCCATCACGGTCTCTGCTTCAGAGACAGGTCCCTCTACCTCAGGGTCCTTTCAACCATCTAAATAGAATCAATCTGAGATGGACTGCCTGGAGACTGAACGCTTGATGTTATCAAAGCATGGCTTCTCCGAGTCAGTCATTGATACCTTAATACAGACATGAAAGCCTGTCTCTAGGAAAATTGAACATAGATATGGTGTAAATATCTGATTGTTATGAATCCAAGGGTTACTCATGGAGTAAAGTCTGGATTCCCAGGATATTATCTTTTCTCCAAGATGTTTTTGAGAAAAGGGTTGTCAGCTAATTCCTTAAAAGGGGACAGATTTTTACTCTGTCTATTTTTTTGCACAAGCGTCTGGCAGGTATTCTAGACGTTCAGGCATTTGGTCAGGCTTTGGTTAGATCCAAGCCTGTGTTTAAAACTGTTGCTCCGCCATGGAGCTTAAACCTGATTCTTAAGGTTCTTCAAGAAGTTCAGTTTTAACCTTTTTTGTTCCATAGATATCAATCTTTATCTTGGAAAGTTCCTTTTGGGTAGCTAATTCCTCGACTCGTAGAGTCTCCAAGTTATCTGTGTTACAATGTGATTCTCCTTATCTGGTCCTTCGTACGGATAAGGTAGTCCTGCGTACCAACCTGGGTTTTTTCCTAAGGTGGTATCTAACAAGTACATCACTCAAGAGATAGTTGTTCCATGCTTGTATCCTAATCCTTCCTCAAAGAAGGAACGTCTGTTACACAATATTGGACGTGGTTTGTGCTTTAAAGTTTTACTTACAAGCTACTACAGTTTTCATCAAACGTTCACCTTGTTTGTTGTCTATTCTGGACAGAGGAGAGGTCAAAAGACTTCAGCAGCCTCTCTGTCTTTTTGGTTAAAAAGCATAATTCATTTAGCTTATGAGACTGCTGGACAGCAGCCTCCTGAAGGGATTACAGCTCATTCTACTAGAGCTGTGGTTTTCACTTGGGCCTTTTTTAAATGTGGCTTCTGTTGAACAGATTTACAAGACGGAGTCTTGGTCTGCGCTTCATACTTTTCAAATTTAACAAATTTGATACCTTGCTTCTTCGGAGGCTATTTTTGGGAGAAAGGGTTTTTTACAGGCAGTGGTAACTTCCGTTTAAGTACCTGCCTTGTCCCTCCCATCATCCGTGTACTTTAGCTTTGGTATTGGTATTCCATAAGTAATGGATGATCCGTGGACTGGATACACTTAACAAGAGAAAACATAATTTATGCTTACCTGATAAATTTATTTCTCTTGTAGTGTATCCAGTCCACGGCCCGCCCTGTCACTTTAAGGCAGGTAATTTTTTCATTTGAACTACAGTCACCACTGCACCCTATGGTTTTTCCTTTCTCTGCATGTTTTCGGTCGAATGACTGAATATGGCAGTTAGGGGAGGAGCTATATAGCAGCTTTGCTGTGGGTGGACTCTTGCAGCTTCCTGTTGGGAAGGAGAATATATTCCATAAGTAATGGATGATCCGTGGACTGGATACACTACAAGAGAAATAAATTTATCAGGTAAGCATAAATTATGTTTTTAACCAGGTACAATAGCTATTAAATAGTTAAGAACTATTTAATAGTTACCTAGTTAAAATAATTACAAAATTACCTGTAAAATAAATCCTAACCTAAGTTACAATTAAACCTAACACTACACTATCAATAAATAAATTAAATAAAATACCTACAATTACCTACAATTAAACATAACACTACACTATCAATAAATAAATTAAATAAAATACCTACAATTACCTACAATTAAACCTAACACTACACTATCAATAAATTGATTTAAATACAATACCTACAAATAAATACATTTAAATAAACTAACTAAAGTACAAAAAATAAAAAAGAACTAAGTTACAAAAAATAAAAAATATTTACAAACATTAGAAAAATATTACAACAATTTTAAACTAATTACACCTACTCTAACCCCCCTAATAAAATAACAAAGCCCCCCAAAATAAAAAAATGCCCTACCCTACTCTAAATTAAAAAAGTTCAAAGCTCTTTTACCTTACCAGCCCTGAAAAGGGCCATTTGCGGGGCATGCCCCAAATAATTCAGCTCTTTTGCCTGTAAAAAAAAACATACAATACCCCCCCCAACATTACAACCCACCACCCACATACCCCTAATCTAACCCAAACCCCCCTTAAATAAACCTAACACTAAGCCCCTGAAGATCTTCCTACCTTATCTTCACCATACCAGGTTCACCGATCCGTCCTCTGAAGTCTTCATCCAAGCCCAAGAGGGGGCTGGCGATCCATAATCCGGCTGAAGTCTTCTATCAAGCGGCGGCTGAAGAGGTCCAGAAGAGGCTCCAAAGTCTTCATCCTATCCGGGAAGAAGAGTAGATCCGGACCGGCAACCATCTTGATCCAAGCGGCATCTTCTATCTTCATCCGATGACGAACGGCTCCATCTTGAAGACCTCCGACGTGGATCCATAGAATCAGCCAATAGATGGAATCAGCCAATAGAATGCAAGCTCAATCTGATTGGCTGATCCAATCAGCCAATCGGATTGAACTTGAATCTGATTGGCTGATTCCATCAGCCAATCAGAATTTTCCTACCTTAATTCCGATTGGCTGATAGAATCCTATCAGCCAATCGGAATTCGAGGGACGCCATCTTAGATGACGTCCCTTAAAGGAACCTTCATTCTTCATTTGGACGTCGGAAGAAGAGGATGGATCCGCGTCGGAGGTCTTCAAGATGGAGCCGTTCGTCATCGGATGAAGATAGAAGATGCCGCTTGGATCAAGATGGTTGCCGGTCCGGATCTACTCTTCTTCCCGGATAGGATGAAGACTTTGGAGCCTCTTCTGGACCTCTTCAGCCACTGCTTGATAGAAGACTTCAGCCGGATTATGGATCGCCAGCCCCCTCTTGGGCTTGGATGAAGACTTCAGAGGACGGATCGGTGAACCTGGTATGGTGAAGATAAGGTAGGAAGATCTTCAGGGGCTTAGTGTTAGGTTTATTTAAGGGGGTTTTGGGTTAGATTAGGGGTATGTGGGTGGTGGGTTGTAATGTTGGGGGGGGTATTGTATGGTTTTTTTTACAGGCAAAAGAGCTGAATTATTTGGGGCATGCCCCGCAAATGGCCCTTTTCAGCGCTGGTAAGGTAAAAGAGCTTTGAACTTTTTAAATTTAGAATAGGGTAGGGCATTTTTTTATTTTGGGGGTCTTTGTTATTTTATTAGGGGGCTTAGAGTAGGTGTAATTAGTTTAAAATTGTAAATATTTTTTTTATTTTTTGTAACTTAGTTCTTTTTTATTTTTTGTACTTTAGTTAGTTTATTTAATTGTAGTTATTTGTAGGTATTGTATTTAATTAATTTATTGATAGTGTAGTGTTAGGTTTAATTGTAACTTAGGTTAGGATTTATTTTACAGGTAATTTTGTAATTATTTTAACTATTTTAGCTATTAAATATTTCTTAACTATTTAATAGCTATTGTACCTGGTTAAAATAAATACAAAGTTGCCTGTAAAATAAATATTAATCCTAAAATAGCAACAATATAATTATTCGTTATATTGTAGCTAAATTAGGGTTTATTTTACAGGTAAGTATTTAGCTTTAAATAGGAATAATTTATTTAATAAGATTTAATTTATTTCGTTAGATTTAAATTATATTTAATTTAGGGGGGTGTTAGGGTTAGGGTTAGACTTAGCTTTAGGGGTTAATCCATTTATTATAGTAGCGGCGAGATCCGGTCGGCAGATTAGGGGTTAATAATTGAAGTTAGGTGTCGGCGATGTTAGGGAGGGCAGATTAGGGGTTAATACTATTTCTTATAGGGTTAGTGAGGCGGGAGTGAGGCGGATTAGGGGTTAATAACTTTATTATAGTAGCGGTGAGGTGCGGTCGGCAGATTAGGGGTTAATTATTGTAGGTAGCTGGCGGCGACGTTGTGGGGGGCAGATTAGGGGTTAATAAATATAATATAGGGGTCGGCGGTGTTAGGGGCAGCAGATTAGGGGTACATAGGTATAATGTAGGTGGCGGCAGTGTACGGAGCGGCAGATTAGGGGTTAAAAAAATATGCAGGGGTCAGCGATAGCGGGGGCGGCAGATTAGGGGTTAATTAGTGTAAGGTTAGGGGTGTTTAGACTCGGGGTACATGTTAGGGTGTTAGGTGCAGACTTATGAAGTGTTTCCTCATTTTGCAGGTGTTAGGTTTTTTTTCAGCTCAAACAGCCCCATTGTTTCCTATGGGGGAATCGTGCACGAGCACGTTTTTGAAGCTGGCCGCGTCCGTAAGCACCGCTGATATCGAGAGTTGCAGTTGCGGTAAATATGCTATACGCTCCTTTTTTGGAGCCTAACGCAGCCATTCTGTGAACTCTAAATACCAGCGGTATTTAAAAGGTGCGGCCAGAAAAAAGCACGCGTAGCTAACGCACCCCTTTGGCCGCAAAACTCTAAATCTAGGCGTAAATAAATAGCAGAAATGTAATTTGTATAAAACATAAAATGCAAATTAACTTTTATGATTTATGATTGGACGTTACATATTGTTGAAATGATATTTTTTGTTTACATTCATACAGAATAGGCATTCATCATCATTATAATACATTATACAATATAGATTCACATGCGTGTACCCAATCTAAAAAAAACATCCTGTTCTTTCATATATTATTACCAGGTTGATATGGTGCTTATAATGGATTAAAATGACACAGATAAAGGAGACAAAAATCATGTCAGTTAAATCGATGACAGATTATTATTTGGCCTTTGTTTGTAAACAAATGATTTAAATAGAATCAGAGAAGTATGTTAGGAAAAAGTTACATTTTCGTAAAGATACTATGATAGAGCAAAATGTGCAATGCTAGGATTTAGTAATTTAATAATATCTACTCTCCTCTTATAGCCTCTCCATCCTCAATTACAACGTATGAGACGTGCCAAACTTATGAACGCCCAATTGCCTTCACTGCACGTTCGCGCAAGCTCTGGGTCCACTTTAAGAGTAATGAAGTGAACAGTGCACGTGGCTTCCAAGTACCATATGTGACTTATGATGGTAAGAATAGCAGTTTGTCCACCTATTTATCCCTACCTGTATTTTTTTTTTACAATATGATTCTACATATTTCACCTCTCTCTTTTCATACTTAAAGGGACATTCCAGACAAAATTAGAATCCATATGCATTTCAGTTCTGAATTGAAGTATTTTTCTAGTATACATGTATTATCCAAATTACTTGTAATAAAAGCTAAAGCTGTTTCAAAAGTGTATTAAAGTATGCACCGTGCACCAGCATTTTAAACACAACACGCGTTCAGACAGCCTAAGGTTCTTGTACCATCTGGTAATTGCTGACATGATACAAGCCCCAAAGGTGCTCTGATAAGCTACAGTACTTAAAATGCTGGTGCACTGAGAATATCTAGCTATGCTTCACATGCACGTGCAGAATTTTTTTTTTAAAACTAAAACAGTTATAACTTTTACTACTTGAAGCAGAAAACAAGGTAAGCGCTCCGGATCCTCCTCTGCCTCCCTCAGTGTACAGCTCCACTGTCTTGTTGTCGATGTAGACCTCTCAACACACCCTGGACTGGTGTAACAGTCTCAGCGGTCCCCAGAAACAGCAGGCAATCCTCACGCTGAATCAGAGTCACAGCATCAGCGGTCCCAATGGAAACGGCAGCACCTAGAATAGTGCCTCTGAACAATGGGAGTCTTCACCAACTCCCCAAACAAAATGAAAAATAGAAATCCAGTTCTGGAAGTGTCCATCCCATCTGGGTAACAAAGTAAGAATGCCAGGGTAATTGCCTTTAAAAAAAAACAGGCTTTATGGAAGCTAAGTTAAAAAGTAGGTGCACAGTACTAGGTCAGGTTTTTTAAAGGCAATTACCCTGGCATTCTTACTTTGTTACCCAGATGGGATGTGCGCTTCCAGAACTGGATTTTTATAACTTTTACTAGAAGCATTTTTGCCAACACATTGCAAATATGTTTCTGTTCAAAGATGTAATTAATCTATGAGCATTTAAATTTTGATCAGAATGTCTCTTTAATTTTCTTCTCTCACGAGTCTCTCTGTTTCTCTATTAGAGGATTATGAGCAGTTAGTTGAGGACATTGTGCGAGATGGAAGACTATACTCCTCTGAAAACCACCAGGAGATTCTAAAGGTGAATATCAAACTATAGATAACCATAAGCACATTGTCCCTCTTATTTCCTCTTGGAGCCTATTCTTTCTCTCTCCTTATTATGTTTTGGTTTATCTTTCAGGATAAGAAGCTAATTAAAGCCTTTTTCGAAGTTCTTGCACACCCTCAAAATTACTTCAAATATACAGAGAAACATAAGGAAATGCTACCCCGATCTTTCATCAAACTTCTGCATTCCAAGGTTTCAGCCTTTTTGAGGCCATACAAGTAAAATGCTGGACATACTTTAATTTTGTGGACATAAGACCCCTAGGGAAAGACTCATTACTCCAAGGGGTCTCTTATAACATTATGTATGTGGAGGGCTGTCATACCAAAATATGTTAACACAATAGACATAAAAGGCCATCTGAAACAACATTAGGATTTATGAACCAAATGACCTTCAGACTATAGATATGGAAAGCTACATGAATATTTCACAAGCCTTGAAGGCCCTTGATTCTATAGAAGGTGACACCTACAGGGTCACAGACAAGTCTACACAGGTCACTTTAACATGGTACGGATGCATTTATCAGAGGCCATTCAATGAATGATGGATGCACAGGAAGATCAAAGGCCATAATGGATCTGTACACACAAATGTCTGGATATTTTACAACAACTCTGACATACTTTTTCTTGGACTCACTAATCTTACTGTTCTTCCAAAAAAAAAGACTTCTTCTACAGCTATGCTATAAACAGGTTTCTAGGAATCAGTTTCCAGTATCAAGTGTTCAGACTATAAATGATTTGGCTTCTTTGTTAAAGAAGAAAACGTTGGAACACCACCTTCCTACTATAGACCCTTAAGCCACTAAATATCTTGTTTATGTAAAATGAGACTGAGTGCATTTCTTACAATTTTAAGCACAAACTATTGCTAATCATTAGTAATCCCAGCACCAGTTATTGTCTTTTTTTCCTCCTTCACATTCTTGTCAACTGTTTAGTTATCAGTTTGTGAAATAAATGGAGACGTTTTTTTTAGGACAAGGAAGATATGGTAAGTAGGAGAATTATGATGACACATCATGGAATATGGCAGTCATAGATCTAAGAGGGAAGATGATTTGAACTAAGCTCATAACTAAAATGGATTTCTACTGGAAGTGAAAAAAAAAAGAACTATATATTTGAAGTACCTCTGGATATACTGATTCACAAAGTATGATTTCATAGTGACAGGAGCTAAAGAAGGAGTAAACAGAGTTTTGAACAGTGTGGGTTCGTCTGGGTCTGTCACTCCCAAGGATATCTTTTGATGTAAATAAGACCCCTTAAGATTTTGCATTTTATAAATAAAGTTGTTTGCACTTGAAAACAAGGCAAACTGTGTTTCTCTGTGTGATTTATGCACTACATAATCATTATGAGTAAGATTTACACAATGATAACTAACACACTGCGTGATGTATGATAAGAATCTATACACTAATAATGAACATCATGAGCTATATAATGATGTTGCTTTTTCATGCAGTAATATTAAACATGCTGCATTGTATAAGGCTAATTAGTATGTATGCCCTTATAGAGAATATGTTTGCAGCAATGAACATATATAGCTATACATAGGATGATTTATATCACTGTGTTTTTAGGTGATACTTATATTTTGAGTCGTTGGGTGGCTGTGTCAGCAGGAAGTGGTAGATGTTACACTGTTTGCTAGCGTGTCACAGAGAGAAGTAGCAGGGTGGCTTTGTGTGTTTCTTTGCCTGCTTTTCTGTTCTTATCTAGTGTAGCATAGCATAGTTTAGTGAAGTTTGTGTTTCTTGCAGCATAACTTTGTACTAATAGTGTAGTCTAGTAGAGTGTGACAAAGTATCTGTATGTGTGTGTGTGGTTAAAGGTGGGGGGGGGGGGGCATAAAGTATCTGGGCCGTCATGGTGTAACCGGCATTAGCTTGTACAGAGGTGCCATTTGCAAACTGTTTGTATGCAGCTTTATAGAGGGAAAACTAGCTGTTTATTATTGTATTGATGCATTTGCAGGTAGAGTTTGTGTGGCAAGGCAGAAGTGTGTGTGTGTGTGTGGCTTGCTTGATCAAGCAAAGTGCGGGGGAGTGTTGTAAGCAGTGCCGTAGACTGCCGAGCTAGGGCGCAGCAGCATGTCCCTGAGGACTGAACTCCTGAAGTCGGTGTGGTATGCTTTCACCTCATTGGATACAGAGAAAAGTGGGAAGGTTTCCAAATCCCAACTCAAGGTAAGTAGAATCACAATGAAAAATGTAACATACTATTTTGCTATACTGTAGGGATTATGCAACATAAGTCCTTATCTAAAATGCTTATATTCCTTTTAAATCTTACTAAGTTTGATATCACTATGCTGTTCTGCATCTACAATAGACACAATACATCTCAATGGCAAAGCTGAGCTGTATAGCTAAAGGTTAAGTACTACTATGTAAGGAAAGGAAATCCTGTACAGTATAATGTAGCATTTGTGAACATGGGGGGGTTGTTCCCCATAAAATAGCAGAATACAGAATAGAGGGTGCAGTTATAAATAAAGGAGATAATGTATAATGTTTAGTATATGAAAGACCTGAGCTAGATGTAGACACACTCTCTAGGTGTATAGTATGGCATTGCTTTATTTGTATACAAGTCTACTCCAGTACATATAAAGTTACTTAGAAGTTCTATATATTAAGACTTTTGAGACCACTTATTTTTTGTAGTGGATAGAAAAATATGCATTTTGTCCTTTCCCCATATTGAACCCTATTGTCAATACTTGTGCATTCTATTTTATTAGGCAATCTATCTAACCTCCTTTTAATATCTTCCATAACAAGCTCAGTTGATAAAGACATCCATCAACTGTCATCATTATGAAAATCCTTTTTTTTCTCTTGTAATATGAAAATATGTTTTGTAAATTAATTTGTTTGTGATGGAAAGTTCTATTCACTCTGTAGACAGAGAATATGTTGATGAAACAGCCCTACCTCCTCCATTTGGCACCACTCAAAGCCTAGTAATATTTATGTGGTAAAGGTTTTTGATGTTCTAGCTAGATGTCTAGATATAAGTGTTCATTGGAGGGGAGGTGCACATGGTAGTAGATAAATTACAAATACATCCAGCACCTGTGTAGAAAGGTGGGTGCAAAGCTGCCAGGGCCCTGCACAACAACCCAATATTTCTAGATGACAAATAAAGAGCGCCAATGCTTTAGAGCAGTGCTGCTGTCTATTTGTTGTCTGCACATTCTAGTAGAACAAGACACGGGGCTCATTTTAACTGTAAGGATGCCATAGTTCAGATTTGTAAAGAAGAAAATGAGGATAATGTCCTTTTTGTTGGGATCAATACTACAGAGAATAACTAATAGAGGCTGCTATCTAGGTGGGCACCTTACCATAGAACAAGCTAGTGATTTGTGTTAGTTCCCAGACAAGAGCCTCTCTCTCGTGTGCATGGGGCTTCTATCCCAGGGACTGCTACTGCCCTTTTTATATTGCAACCTAGGAAAAGTCCTAACTACTGCAGTACTAAAGTTTTTCTCTCCAGGTCTCTGTCTCTGGTTTAAACACCTCATTTACACAGACTGTCACTGTCTCAGAGGTTCCATACTTTGTCTCCATAACCTCCAAATGTGTGTTTCCCTACATTAGGAACAAATAATTACCCAGAACCATCCTTTACTATAACCTCCCACTAGAACTGAGCACACTGCTAACCCACCTTCTCTTTTACTATGGACTCCACAGAGGAGAATGTTGTTACTAGCTATCAGTACATCTCCCCCATATCATTTATTATATGGAATTAATCTGTTTGCACTTAGAAAAATCCTTGTTAACAAGACCGGCTCTATAAATTGAATTGGTGGGACCACAGAATTCAGGCTGCACTTGACAGGGGCAGCTCATAGGGAGGGCACCTTGTGGACAATAGTGTTTTTTAAGAGAAATTAACCTTATATGGTGCCCATCTGTACGTTCTCATTTGAAATTTCAATCTACTGTACTTTAATATTTGAGATAACTGACTCTGCGTTTAGACTGTAGTGGGTGAAGATTTGAGGGGCGTCATTTTATGGTTGGACCAAGAAAGCACATTGCCTTGATCTGACCCTGCTTGTTAAGGTGACTATAAGATATGAAACCATTAAATACACAGATTATGGGTGGAAAGGTAGATCTCACCTTTACATAAAAATGGTTTCTGGAAACTCAGCTAAAGTGAGTCATCAATCATACTCTACTGACATCCGTGTTAAACCAAACAATACATTCCTAACTGGAAACCCCATTGTAAAAAAAACGCCCTCGAGTTTTACCAGCTATTTCTCATAATATTCAACTAACCAGTTACTCTGTAAATGATGCAAGTCCGAGAGAAATTACATAAAATATCAATATGTGTAGTGAGCGGGAAATAACATGTTTATACATTTTGAGATTTTCATTTAAGATGTTAAATTATGCATAATTCAATTTGCCTCCATTTCATGCAATTTAGCTCTGAAAATTAAGTAATGTCTAATTCTCAGAAATTTAAATGCACCTGCTGACTTCTCAAGGCTAACACTGCTACACATCTATCCCGAATTTGGCTTTATAGATAACAGCTGCAAAACAATTCATTTTATACTAAATTTATGACAGTGGCTAGCCTTGTTGTCTGTGCACTAAAGCAGCCTTGATATGCTTCTCCAAAAAAAGCAAATGGTGGGCGGAGTTTGGCTATTGAAAACTAATTGCAGTAAAAAGGATGTAAATCTGTTTTAAAACAAGACTTGGCTGATATGTTGTTCTATTGCAACACAACAGAAGATGAAAATACACAATATCTAAAAACAGCCTGTGTATACATATATATATATGTATTTGTGCACAGAAATATTTACACATATAAACACATAAATACACATATATAGACATGTATACACATATAAACACACAAATACACATATATAGACATGTATACACATATAAACACATATAAACACAAACATACACATTATAGACATGTATACACATATAAACACATATAAACGCATATAAACACATAAATACAGATATATAGACATGTATACACATATAAACACATAAATACACATATAAACACATAAATACACATATATAGACATGTATACACATATAAACACATAAATACACATATAAACACATAAATACACATATATAGACATGTATACACATATAAAAACATAAATACACATATATAGACATGTATGCACATATAAACACATATAAACACATAAATACACATATAAAAACATAACTGCACACGTATAGACATGTATACACATATAAACACATAAACACACATATATAGACATGTATACACATATAAACACATACATACACATATAAACACATAACTACACATATCTAGACATGTATACACATATAAACACATAAATACACATATAAATACACATATATAGACATGTATACACATATATACATACCCATCAATGTTCCTTCTACTGCTCTTAACAAACAGTTTTTACACAACCTGACAACTGGGCAGTACTTTAAAAAATGTTTTTATATAAATAATATCAATATTCAATTAAAAAAATCTGTATAATTTTTATAATAATAGTTTTACTATTGTCCATCCATGTAGAAAATTATACATGAAGCTGCCTACTGCTGACCATCTCTGTGCATGCAGAATATAACATAGGTAGCTGCCTAATGCTAAACAGCTCTGTGCATGCAGAATATAACATAGGTAGATGCCTAGTGCTAAACATCTCTGTGCATGCAGAATATAACATAGGTAGCTGCCTAGTGCTAAACAGCTCTGTGCATGCAGAATATAACATAGGCAGATGCCTAGTGCTAAACAGCTCTGTGCATGCAGAATATAACATAGGTAGCTGCCTAGTGCTAAACAGCTCTGTGCATGCAGAATATAACATAGGTAGATGCCTAGTGCTAAACAGCTCTGTGCATGCAGAATATAACATAGGTAGATGCCTAGTGCTAAACATCTCTGTGCATGCAGATTATAACATAGGTAGATGCCTAGTGCTTAACAGCTCTGTGCATGCAGAATATAACATAGGCACATGCCTAGTGCTAAACAGCTCTGTGCATGCAGAATATAACATAGGTAGCTGCCTAGTGCTAAACAGCTCTGTGCATGCAGAATATAACATAGGCAGATGCCTAGTGCTAAACAGCTCTGTGCATGCAGAATATAACATAGGTAGCTGCCTAGTGCTAAACAGCTCTGTGCATGCAGAATATAACATAGGTAGATGCCTAGTGCTAAACAGCTCTGTGCATGCAGAATATAACATAGGTAGCTGCCTAGTGCTAAACAGCTCTGTGCATGCAGAATATAACATAGGTAGATGCCTAGTGCTTAACAGCTCTGTGCATGCAGAATATAACATAGGTAGCTGCCTAGTGTTAAACAGCTCTGTGCATGCAGAATATAGCATAGGCAGATGCCTAGTGTTAAACAGCTCTGTGCATGCAGAATATAACATAGGTAGCTGCCTAGTGTTAAACAGCTCTGTGCATGTAGAATATAACATAGGCAGATGCCTAGTGCTAAACAGCTCTGTGCATGCAGAATATAACATAGGTAGCTGCCTAGTGTTAAACAGCTCTGTGCATGCAGAATATAGCATAGGCAGATGCCTAGTGTTAAACAGCTCTGTGCATGCAGAATATAACATAGGCAGATGCCTAGTGTTAAACAGCTCTGTGCATGCAGAATATAACATAGGCAGATGCCTAGTGTTAAACAGCTCTGTGCATGCAGAATATAACATAGGTAGCTGCCTAGTGTTAAACAGCTCTGTGCATGCAGAATATAGCATAGGCAGATGCCTAGTGTTAAACAGCTCTGTGCATGCAGAATATAACATAGGCAGATGCCTAGTGCTAAACAGCTCTGTGCATGCAGAATATAACATAGGCAGATGCCTAGTGTTAAACAGCTCTGTGCATGCAGAATATAACATAGGCAGATGCCTAGTGCTAAACAGCTCTGTGCATGCAGAATATAACATAGGTAGCTGCCTAGTGTTAAACAGCTCTGTGCATGCAGAATATAGCATAGGCAGATGCCTAGTATTAAACAGCTCTGTGCATGCAGAATATAACATAGGCAGATGCCTAGTGTTAAACAGCTCTGTGCATGCAGAATATAACATAGGCAGATGCCTAGTGTTAAACAGCTCTGTGCATGCAGAATATAACGTAGGCAGATGCCTAGTGTTAAACAGCTCTGTGCATGCAGAATATAACATAGGCAGATGCCTAGTGCTAAACAGCTCTGTGCATGCAGAATATAGGCAGATGCCTAGTGGTAAACAGCTCTGTGCATGCAGAATATAACATAGGCAGATGCCTAGTGCTAAACAGCTCTGTGCATGCAGAATATAAGCAGATGCCTAGTGCTAAACAGCTCTGTGCATGCAGAATATAACATAGGTAGCTGCCTAGTGCTAAACAGCTCTGTGCATGCAGAATATAACATAGGCAGATGCCTAGTGCTAAACAGCTCTGTGCATGCAGAATATAACATAGGCAGATGCCTAGTGCTAAACAGCTCTGTGCATGCAGAATACAACATAGGTAGATGCCTAGTGTTAAACAGCTCTGTGCATGCAGAATATAACATAGGCAGATGCCTAGTGCTTAACAGCTCTGTGCATGCAGAATATAGGCAGATGCCTAGTGTTAAACAGCTCTGTGCATGCAGAATATAACATAGGCAGATGCCTAGTGCTAAACATCTCTGTGCATGCAGAATATAGGCAGATGCCTAGTGTTAAACAGCTCTGTGCATGCAGAATATAACATAGGCAGATGCCTAGTGCTAAACAGCTCTGTGCATGCAGAATATAACATAGGTAGCTGCCTAGTGCTAAACAGCTCTGTGCATGCAGAATATAACATAGGCAGATGCCTAGTGCTAAACAGCTCTGTGCATGCAGAATATAACATAGGCAGATGCCTAGTGCTAAACAGCTCTGTGCATGCAGAATATAACATAGGCAGATGCCTAGTGCTAAACAGCTCTGTGCATGCAGAATATAACATAGGTAGCTGCCTAGTGTTAAACAGCTCTGTGCATGCAGAATATAACATAGGTAGCTGCCTAGTGCTAAACAGCTTTGTGCATGCAGAATATAACACAGGTAGCTGCCTAGTGTTAAACAGCTCTGTGCATGCAGAATATAACATAGGTAGCTGCCTAGTGTTAAACAGCTCTGTGCATGCAGAATATAACATAGGTAGATGCCTAGTGCTAAACATCTCTGTGCATGCAGAATATAGGCAGATGCCTAGTGTTAAACAGCTCTGTGCATACAGAATATAACATAGGCAGATGCCTAGTGTTAAACAGCTCTGTGCATGCAGAATATAACATAGGCAGATGCCTAGTGCTAAACAGCTCTGTGCATGCAGAATATAACATAGGCAGATGCCTAGTGCTAAACAGCTCTGTGCATGCAGTATATAACATAGGCAGATGCCTAGTGCTAAACAGCTCTGTGCATGCAGTATATAACATAGGTAGCTGCCTAGTGCTAAACAGCTCTGTGCATGCAGAATATAACATAGGCAGCTGCCTAGTGCTAAAAACTCTGTGCATTCAGAATATAACATAGGCAGATGCCTAGTGGTAAACAGCTCTGTGCATGCAGAATACAACATAGGCAGATGCCTAGTGCTAAACAGCTCTGTGCATGCAGAATATAACATAGGCAGATGCCTAGTGCTAAACAGCTCTGTGCATGCAGAATATAACATAGGCAGATGCCTAGTGCTAAACAGCTCTGTGCATGCAGAATATAACATAGGTAGCTGCCTAGTGCTAAACAGCTCTGTGCATGCAGAATATAACATAGGCAGGTGACTATCATGTTCTGCATATACAGGGCTTATCAGCAGAAGGTAGGTAGATATGCTGCATTCACGGGGCTAAACAGTAGCAGGTAGGTAGGGGAATATATCATATTTGGCATACAGAGAGTGGTAATAAGTGACAGTTGGGTTGGTAAGTGGTAACCATGCAATTTTCTACATAAACAGGGCTAATCAGTAAAAGAGAGGTAGGGGACTATGGCCTCTAGTTATGAAGCTCCGTATTTACCTGCATTCGCCGGCCCAATACGCTCGCCTAACATCGCCGCCGCGGACCTGAATACGTTCGCCAAAGTTATCAAAAAAGCTGTCAAGAAGCCGCGCACCAAGTACGGTGCGATGAGCAGCGGACTGTTGTTAACTGACAGTCATCGATCTTGCTGCTCATCGGCTTCTTCGCAGCTTTCTTGCTAGCCTGTCACTAAGCACCCACACTAAACTATACTGTATTACCCCCTAAATCGCCGCTCCCGGAGCCCCCCCGCACCTAAATAAAGTTATTACCCCCTAAACCGCCGCTCCTGGACCCCGCCGCAACTATAATAAATATATTAACCCCTAAACTGCCGCTCCCAGAGCCCCCCGCACCTAAATAAAGTTATTACCCCCTAAACCGCTGCTCCTGGACCCCGCCGCAACTAAATAAATATATGAACCCCTAAACCGCCGCTACCGGATCCCGCCGCCACCTACATTATACCTATTAACCCCTAATCTGCCCCCTACACCGCCGCCACCTACTTATACTTTTTTAACCCCTAAACCGCCGCTCCCGGACCCCGCCACCACCTACATTATACCTATTAACCCCTAATCTGCCGCCCCCTAAACCGCCACCACCTACATAAAGTTATTAAACCCTATCCTGCCGATCCCGGACCCCGCCGCAAATAAATTAATTGTTTAACCCCTAAACCGCCGCACCTGGACCCGCCGCCACCTACATTACATTTATTAACCCCTATCCTGCCCCCTACACCGCCGCCACCTACAGTACATTGATTAACCCCTATCCTGCCCCCCCATACCGCCGCCACCTACAGTACATTGATTAACCCCTAATCTACCCCCCCTACACTGCAGCCAATATATTAAATAAATTAACCCCAAAACCTAAGTCTAATCCTAACGCTAACACCCCCCTAACTTAAATATTATTTAAATTAATCTAAATAAATATTCCTATAATTAAATAAATTATTCCTATTTAAAACTAAATACTTACCTATAAAATAAACCCTAAGATAGCTACAATATAATTAATAATTACATTGTAGCTATTTTAGGGTTTATTTTTATTTTACAGGCAACTTTGTATTTATTTTAACTAGGTACAATAGCTATTAAATAGTTATTAACTATTTAATAGCTACCTAGCTAAAATAACTACAAAATTACCTGTAAAATAAATCCTAACCTAAGTTACAAATACACCTAACACTACACTATCAATAAATTAATTAAATAAATTAACTACAATTATCTATAATAAAATACAATTAAATAAACTAAACTATATTACAAAAAAAACAAAACACTAAATTACAAAAAATAAAAAAATATTACAAGAAGTTTAATCTAATTACACCTAATCTAAGCCCCCTAATAAAATAAAAAAGCCCCCCAAAATAATAAAATTCCCTATCCTAAACTAAATTACAAATAGTAGTAATCAGCTCTTTTACCAGCCCTTAAAAGGGCCTTTGGCGGGGCATTGCCTCAAAGTAATCAGCTCTTTTACCTGTAAAAAAAAGAAACACAATACCCCCCCCAACATTACAATCCACCACCCACACACCCCTACTCTAAAACCCACCCGATCCCCCCCTTAAATAAACCTAACACTACCCCCTTGAGCCGTCTTCACCCAGCTGGGCACCACTGGTCATCCGATGCGGCAGAAGAGGACATCCGGACCGGCAGAAGTCTTCATTCGATCGGGGCAGAAGAGGTCCTCCATCCGGCAGAAGTCTTCATCCATCCGCGGCTCCATCTTCAAGACCTCTGTCGCGGAACATCCTCCACGGCCGACGGACTAACAACGAATGAAGGTTCCTTTAAATGACGTCATCCAATATGGCGTCCTTCCAATTCCGATTGGTTGATAGGATTCAATCGGAATTAAGGTAGGAAAAATCCGATTGGCTGATGTAATCAGCCAATCGGATTGAAGTTCAATCCGATTGGATCAGCCAATAGAATTGACCTCGCATTATATTGGCTGATCCAATCAGCCAATCGGATTGAACTTCAATCCGATTGGCTGATTACATCAGCCAATCGGATTTTTCCTACCTTAATTCCGATTGGCTGAATCCTATCAGCCAATCGGAATTCGAGGGACGCCATCTTGGATGACGTAATTTAAAGGAACCTTCATTCGTCGTTAGTCCGTCGGCCGAGGAGGATGTTCCGCGTCGGAGGTCTTGAAGATGGAGCCGCGGATGGATGAAGACTTCTGCCGGATGGAGGACCTCTTCTGCCCTGCTTGGATGAAGACTTCTGCTGGATGGAGGACCTCTTCTGCCCCGATCGGATGAAGACTTCTGCCGGTCCGGGTGTCCTCTTCTGCCGCATCGGATGACCAGTGGTGCCCGGCTGGGTGAAGACGGCTCAAGGTAGGGTGATCTTCAATGGAGTAGTGTTAGGTTTACTTAAGGGGGGATCGGGTGGGTTTTAGAGTAGGGGTATGTGGGTGGTGGGTTGTAATGTTGGGGGGGGGGTATTGTATTTCTTTTTTTTTACAGGTAAAAGAGCTGATTACTTTGGGGCAATGCCCCGCCAAAGGCCCTTTTAAGGGCTGGTAAAAGAGCTGATTACTACTATTTGTAATTTAGTTTAGGATAGGGAATTTTATTATTTTGGGGGGCTTTTTTTATTTAATTAGGGGGCTTAGATTAGGTGTAATTAGATTAAACTTCTTGTAATATTTTTTTAGTTTTTGTAATTTAGTGTTTTTTTTTTTTGCGCAATATAGTTTAGTTTATTTAATTGTATTTTATTATAGATAATTGTAGTTAATTTATTTAATGATAGTGTAGTGTTAGGTGTATTTGTAACTTAGGTTAGGATTTATTTTACAGGTAATTTTGTAGTTATTTTAGCTAGGTAGCTATTAAATAGTTAATGACTATTTAATAGCTATTGTACCTAGTTAAAATAAATACAAAGTTGCCTGTAAAATAAAAATAAACCCTACAATAGTATAATGTAATTATTAATTATATTGTAGCTATCTTAGGGTTTATTTTATAGGTAAGTATTTCGTTTTAAATAGGAATAATTTATTTAATTATAGGAATATTTATTTTGATTAATTTAAATAATATTTAAGTTAGGGGGTGTTAGGGTTAGGGTTTGACGGGTTCCGGGATCGGCAGGATAGGGGTTAATAACTTTATGTAGGTGGCGGCGGTATAGGGGGCGGCAGATTAGGGGTTAATAGGTATAATGTAGGTGGCGGCGGGGTCCGGGAGCGGCCGTTTAGGGGTTCATATATTTATTTAGTTGCGGCGGGGTCCGGAAGCGGCCGTTTAGGGGTTAATAAGTATAACGTAGGCGGCGGCGGTGTAGGGGGGGCAGATTAGGGGTTAATAGGTATAATGTAGGTGGCGGAGGGGTCCGGGAGCGGCGGTTTAGGGGTTCATATATTTATTATAGTTGTGGCGGGGTCCGGGAGCGGCGGTTTAGGGGTTAATAAGTATAAAGTAGGTGGTGGCGGTGTAGGGGGGGCAGATTAGGGGTGTTTAGACTCGGGGTACATGTTAGGGTGTTAGGTGCAGACACTTCCCATAGAAATCAATGGGATATCAGGCAGCAGCGAACATGAGCTCTCGCTGCTGTCAGACTCCCATTGATTCCTATGGGATCCGTCGCCTCCAGGGCGGCGGATTGAAAACCAGGTACGCTGGGCCGGAATAGTGCCGAGCGTACCTGCTAGTTCTTTGATAACTAGCAAAAGTAGTCAGATTGTGCTGAACTTGCGTTCGGAACATCTGTAGTGACGTAACCATCGATCTGTGTCGGACTGAGTCTGGCGGATTGTATGTTACGTCACTATATTCTACTTTTGCCGGGCTGTAGGGCTTGATAACTATGGCGAATCAGCCTCGCCACAAATACGCTGTGGAATTCCAGCGTATTTGCGGTTGAGGGCTTGATAACTAGAGGCCTATATATCATATTTTGCATACAAAGGGTATATCTGCAGCTGGCAGGTAGGTGGCCTTAAGTTTGCAGGTGAGTGTGAAAGTCTTAGGGCCAGATTACAGTTGTGTGTAAGCGATATTGGGTTTATCACAGCTGTTTTTGCGTGCGTATTACAAGTTGAAAGTAAACGCGTTCGCTCAAGTGCAATTTAATTTAACTTATGTCAGAGCTCTGGTTAACTGTTAAGCTCGAATAAAAAGTTGCACAAAAAACATTAAAAAATACATTACACAGTACAGTTACACTCATAATAACACCATCTAATAAAAAAAATTTTTAAAAAAAATTACAGTAAAAAGATATTAAGGCTCAAAAGTATGAGGTCTCAGGTGTTAGAAAAAAAGGCTGCAAAGTGCTTTAACTTAGAGTTATAAACTCACTGTCCACTTTATTAGGTACACCCATTAAATTGCTTGGTAACACAAAATCCTAATCAGCCAATCACATAGCAGCAACTCAATGCATTGAAACGTCATGAAGACGATTTGCTGAAGTTCAAACGGAGCATCAGAATGGGGAAGAAAGGAGATTTAAGTGACTTTGAACGTGGCATGGTTGTTGGTGCCAGACAAGCTGGTCTGAGTATTTAAAAAACTGCTGGTCTACTGGGATTTTCACGCACAACCATCTCTAGGGTTTACAGAGAATGGTCCGAAAAAGAGAAAATATCCAGTGAACAGTAGTTGTGTGGATGAAAATGCTTTGTTAATGTCAGAAGTCAGAGGAGAAAGGTCAGACTGGTTCGAGATGAAAGAAAGGCAACAGTAACTCAAATAACCACTTGTTGCAACCAAGGTATGCAGAATACTATCTCTGAACGCACAACATCTTGAACCTTGATGCAGATGGGTTACTGCAGCAGAAGACCATACTGAGTGCCCCTCCTGTTAGCTAAGAACAGGAAACTGAGACTACAATTCGCACAGGCTCACCAAAATTGGACAGTAGAAGATTGGAAAAATGTTGCCTGGTCTGATGAGTCTTGATTTCAGCTGCGACATTCAGATGGTAGGGTCAGAATTTTGCGTAAAGAACATGAAAGCATGGATCCATCCTGCCTTGTATCAACGGTTCAGGCTGGTGGGGGTGTAATGGTGTGGGGGATATTTTTCTTGTCATACTTTGGGCCCCTTAGTATCAATTGAGCATCGATTAAATGCCATGGCCTACCTGAGTATTGTTGCTGACCTTGTCCGTCCCTTTTTGACTACAGTGTACCCATCTTTTGATGGCTACTTCCAGCAGGATAATGCGCCATGTCAAAAAGCTCAAACCATCTCAAACTGATTTCTTGAACATGACAATGAGCTCACTGTACTCCAATGGCCTCCACAGTCGCCAGATCTCAATCCAATAGAGCACCTTTGGGATGTGGTGGAACGGGAGATTCACATCATGGATGTGCAGCCAACAAATCTGCAGCAACTGCATGATGCTATCATGTCAATATGGACCAAAATCTCTGAGAATTGTTTTCAATACCTTGTTGAATCTATGCCATGAAAAATTAAGGCAGTTCTGAGGGCAAAAGGGGGTACCAGCAAGGTGTACCTAATAAAGTGGCCGGTTAGTGTATATACATATGCATGTCTAAATATATATATATGTGTGTGTGTGTGTGTATATATATATATATATGTACATATGTATATCTGTATTTACAGACATATATACACATATAAATACATATGTATACATATACAGGTAGCCCTCAGTTTACGCCGGGGTTAGGTTCCAGAAGGAATGGTTGTAAATCGAAACCGTTGTAAATTGAAACCCAGTTTACAATGTAAGTCAATGGGAAGTGAGGGAGATAGGTTCCAGGCCCCTCTCAAAATTGTCAAAAGTAACACCTAATACATTATTTTTAAAGCTTTGAAATGAAGACTTTAAATGCTATACAGCATTATAAACCTAATAAAATAATCACACAACACAGAATATATAATTAAACTAAGTTAAATGAACAAAAACATTTGCTAAACAGCATTATAAACCTAATAAAATAATCACACAACACAGACTTCACTTGCATTTTTCTGCAAACAGTTCTTTCTATGCATTCCAATCTGGACTGATTTATAGACAGGAAGATCTTGTTCCTTTGAAATCTGCTTGATAGCTCAGGTCTGGTTAAACTGATTAATTTCAGCTTGTTTGGCTTTGCTGCAACACAAGCGGACAGCTCCACCTACTGTCTATTTTAATAAATGCACTGCTTCTCAATGCTTTTCAATAGCCGTCACATGACTGGAAAAAAAGGTTGTTATTCTGAAACGGTGTAAATTGAACCGTTGTAAAACGAGGGCCACCTGTATAGACATTTATATAAGCACATTGGAGCCTTTTGCCGTTAAGTAGATGAAAACATGTAAAATCATTTTTATTCAATATTCCTATTTAATAAAGTGTTTAACTGTTTTTGTACTGTAATGTAATTTCATATTCCAATGTTTTCTTCACATAGGGGGATATTTTCCAAGTATTTTTAAATAGACATTTCTATAAATATATCTGTATATATCTATACCTAAATGTAATCATGTGTGTGTGTGTGTATATGTATATATATATATATATATATATATATATATATATATATATATATATATATATATATATATATATATATATATATATATTAACAAAAATCCATCAGCAATATATAGAAATATGTATTTAAGAATAAATAGAACATATTCTTCTATGCGAAGAACATTGGATTGTGAAATATTTATTTTTCATGTCTGGCTAGCCCACTTGAGAAAATGTGATCGAGTTTGTGTGACTTGTTGGGTGTTAAGTTTTTTTTCCCACTTTTCGCCCTCAATTGACATCTATAGGAGAATACATTATTGTGGTTGCAATATTGTTACTTCGGCTTTTTGCGTGCATTGGGTTAGTGCGCAAGCAAAAACTTTCTACTTTCAACTTATAATACACACGGTATCCAACGCAGTTAGCACATGAGCAAGACTGATAAATAGCGCTCCACTCATAATCTAGCCCTTAATGTACAGAATCAGGGCTAAACAACAGCAGCTAGGTTGGTGTATTTGTGTTATTCTAGTGTGAGTCTCCAGTAGATACTGCCTAAGTCATGTTTCTCTGGGTAATAGGAGATACAACTGAGAGTGTATCCATGTGAGAGGACCAGCAGAGGGGGGAAGCTCTGGATTGACTGGCGAGTAACAATCAGGAGGAAGCTCAGAGAGCTGTGAGTGGGGTGGCAGCACTGTAGAGAGGCGCTGTGACATGTCCTAAAGGGAACTGATGTGAATACATGGCCACTGCCATCTATTGAAATCAGTTAGAACATGGTAGCCACTGGTTTACCCAGAAACTTCCAGGAACACATATAAAATCTCAGAACAGCTCCTTATTTCTCATTAAAAAAAATCCCAGAACAGCTTCTTATCCCTCATAAAAAAATCCCAGAACAGCTCCTTATCCCTCATACAAAAATGCATGTATTATCTGTTAAAACCAGTTAGGGAGAGATATGTAGCAGGGTTAGACTTGAGAAGTCCACAATGTGCATTAGATAATTAGATTAGATAATCCCCAATTTTCAGAGCTAAATTACATGAAAAGAGGACAAAATGATAAATGAAATATATTGCAAAGTTGTTATATATATATATATATATATATATATATATCAAAAGGAAGGCACTCTCCGGGTTCACGTAGGGGTAATACTTTAATCCCTTAGTGTGACGTTTTGGGGTTCCACCCCCGTCTTCAAACAAACAACAATACCAAAACCTTACAGCAGACTTAAATACTACACACCTCTGGTGCTCGTTATTCCCAAGTGAACAGTAGCAGGAGCGCGGCTCGGTGCGCACGTCATCAGGTGGCGTCCGTTGCCTAGCAACCTGCCATAAACATTTACTTTAGTTAAATGTGAGTGACTAAAAACCCTTGTGCAGTTTAAAAAGCAAGGTACAAAACAGGTAAGGAAAGCAACAGACTACTATACAAAGCACATAATTAGCACTTAAGATGTGAAAGACAAATACTCATACAGGGCCTAATAGTCAGCAAAACAACAAAGCTCTTAAATAAGGGACATTATTTATCCTAACAAATACGCTATATTTGATGATATAAGCTGCAAGAGTATACTTCATAAACATATTGCATACTCCATACGTTATATCTGAAGTTGCAGCTACTAGAAGAACCAGCCATAACAAAAACAAAGAAAAAACTAAGAAAAAGGGAGACTATGATAAAGAAAGAACAGAAAATAAAAACCATAATATGAAAGCCAACATAAAAAACAGGGTATTTAAAGGGATATTTAAAGGGACACTGCAAGACATAGTGCACACAATTACAGCAAATAGGCACGATTCAGGCCCAACAGGATATAGGCACTATAAAAAGCTGTGCCATTCCAATTTGGTATTAAGTCCCTTCGGGATAAGAGTGTCCAACTCATATGTCCATTTTGTTTCCCTCTGTAGAAGTATTCTATTTTTATCACCTCCTCTTTTGAGCGTTGGTACATGGTCGATGATTAAATATCTCAGGTCGGCTACATTATCTCCAAATTGTTGGAAGTGTCGTGCCATCAGCTGTTCTGACTCCCTTTTCTTGATGGCCTGGCGTATGGCACTGCGAAGGTTTGCCATACGAGTTCTCAAATCATCACTCGTTTTGCCAACATAAAACAAAGGGGTGTACTTACTTTTGTTGACAACGGTTTAGACATTAATGGCTGTGTATTGAGTTATTTTGAGGGGACAGCAAATTTAAACTGTTATACAGACTGTACACTCACTACTTTACATTGTAGCAAAGGGTCATTTCTTCAGTGTTGTCACATGAAAAGATATAATAAAATATTTACAAACATGTGAGGGGTCTACTCACTTTTTTTAGATACTGTATATATATATATATATATATATATATATATATATATCAAGGTTTTTACCATTTTTATAGGGGGGTCATGCATTACTTGTTTAGGAGATACTCTTTCTAGTGAAAAAATAACTTGGAGAACTTTCCTTTACAGCCTAAACCCACAAATATGGTTAATTCATGTGTTGTACTTCTCTGAACCACTTCTAGTTCTGCAATGTCCTTTTCAAGAGATCATTTTCAGACATCTGTAAATTCATCAGGGATTGTCACTATATCTTACTTTCCTTGAGAGCAGCAGCCTTGCATTATGCGTTGTGAAGTCGTTTTTTGCCTAGAAGGGCTCTTAAAGGGACATTAAACCCAAAAAATGTATTTCATGATTCAGATAGAGAATACAATTTTTAACAACATTCCAATTTTCTTCTATTATCGAATTTGCTTCATTCTTTAGATATCCTTTGTTGAAGAGATAGCAATGCACATGAGTGAGCCAATCACACGAGGCATCTATGTGCATCCACCAATCAGCAGCTACTGAGCCTATCTAGATATGCTTTCCAGCAAAGGATATCAAGAGAATGAAGCAAATTTAATAACAGAAGTAAATTAGAAAGTTGTTTAAAATCGCATGCTCTATCTAAATCATGAAAGAAAAAAATTGGGTTTCATGTCCCTTTAAGCACTTTTCCATTTTACACAACTCTAGGATGAACCAATTTAGGTTTCAGGTAGAGGTTTCAATTGTTAAATTTGCTTAGATCTTCAAATGCTACTCTACTTTGCATTGAATTTGATGAATGTTCTCACTGAGTATATCCTTTCTAAAGTGTGTGTATATTAGACAGACTGACTGACAGTTCTGTTTTTAACCCTGTATTGTATGTCCATTAACATGAATGCTCTGTATTGTGTGCATATTACATTAATAGCAAGCATCTCTCTGTCTTGTAACGGCTACTCCAACTTGCCTTGACATATATTGATTTTATGCTCTTGAGAATGGCTTGTTTTGTCGAAACGCGTTGAGCTATATTTTCATAAAATCTGAATCTGAAGATACCCTTGTGATGGTTTTAATAAAAGGCTGATTTAAAACTGAAATCCTGTAAGTATGACCTGTTTGTGCGCCTACCATTTTATTTGAAACGTGCTACACCATTGTGAGCTTTTTATTTTGGAGGTGAAAGAAGGCAGGTTTCACAGAGGAAAAGAGCAACTTGCATCCCCTGAGGGGACACAGCGCCGCCACATTCGATATTTCTTGTTTCTGGATACGGTCTGGGAGAACCGGGGCTGGCACAGAGCATCTGAAGGGAAGTGCTAACATAGCTTCATACTTTACTGCTATTTACAAGTTTTATTTATTGCTGCCCAACGCTGCACGATTTCCCCCCTGCACTGTGCTAGTTGGTTTGCTGTAGCTGCCGGTATGAAAACCAGGTTCCCATTGGAGCCTATAGCTCGCGTGAGCACTTAGCTTTTCGGCAATGTGAACATGAGGTCGTGTTCACATTGCGCTGCACCTGTAATACCAGCATTTACGTGCAATGCTATTACTGAGTGGAGCACAAATATTGCATTCGCGTAAGCCCAATATTGCTCTCCACTCGTAATCTGGCCCTATACATTAAAATCCCTTTAATGGTACATCCACAATTATGTGATAGGAAAGATTTAACAAGCTGCAGGTGGTTTTAAACCAGTGAACCCATTCTCTTTTTGGCACAGTCCTGCTACTCACTGTGCTTATACAATGCCTTCAATGACACCTCTGGTACTTTAAGAGCTTGCAAAGTTAATGGGACATGAAACTCCCAAATTGTCTTTCGTGATTCAGATAGACCATACTATTTTAAACGACTTTCCAATGGACTTCTATCTAACTTGCTTTGTTCTTTTGGTAGCTTTTGTTGAAAAGCATACCTAGGTAGGCTTCGAAGCAGCAATGCACCCCTGGAAGCTCGGCTGTAGCAACTGGAGGTGTGTGCCTCTCGTCTTTGGCTCACCTGCTGTAGAGGCTGCGTGCCTCTTGTTACTGGTTCGCTGGCTGCGGTGACTGAGCGTGTGTGCCTCTTGTTGCTGGGTTTCCATCTGTGGTGACTGAGCGTATGTGCACTTTGGCCCCAATTCTAATCAATCCATATCCTGTTCAAACTGCATTGCATGGCTTATCACAGGATTTTAAAATTTGAAGCCATTTTAATCAATTTGCAAACCCTGCAATAACACACCTATCAGAAACTTTTCAAATGTATTAGTGACATGATAACACCCCCTATCCATTGCATTTGGGCAAATCGACAGCAGTAATCCAATCCATTAGAAAACATCTCTTTAACAGATATTCTCAAGATTTGGGGCTATTCAAATTCTACAGACTTGACCCATTGAAAACCCATTTTGATCTATTTTGAGCTGATCTTGAGTTGTTAGAATTGTTTTCCTTTGTTTGTACAATCTCAATTCAAATGTTAATAGGATCTTTAATTAATGAAATATTGCTCAAATCACACTTTTCCACAATTAAACTTTAACTCAAATGAAATGCATTTATCAGAGTGTTTATGACTGGAATGCAATGTTAAGATGTTTGACTATCGGCTAAATTACGAGTTTTGCGGTATGAGTGAAAAAGCAGCGTTAAGGCTCTTTTTCACTACCGCTGGTATTACAAGTCTTGCAGGTATATCTGCACCGCACACTTTTTTGGCCTTAACTCAATGTAATTACCGCAGCTTTCAAAAAGTCCTTTTTCAATGGGACTTCCATAGCGCCAGTATTACGAGTCTGCCTGGGAGGCCAAAAAATGAGTGGTACAGCCAATACCGCCAAGATCCATAACGTAAACTGAAAGTCAGTAGTTATGAGTTTTACGCTCCAAATCTGTAATATAAAACTCATAACTAAAGTGCTAAAAAGTACACTAACACCCATAAACTACCTATTAACCCCTAAACCGAGGCCCTCCCGCATCGCAAACACTAAAATAAATTAATTAACCCCTAATCTGCCGCTCTGGACATCGCCACCACTATAATAAACATATTAACCCCTAAACCGCCGTAGTCCTGCATTGCAAACACTAGTTAAATATTATTAACCCCTAATCTGCCGCCCCTAACATCGCCGCCACCTACCTAAATTTATTAACCCCTAATCTTCCGCCACCAACGTCGCCGCCACTATACTAAATTTATTAACCCCTAAACCTAACCCTAAGTCTAACCCTAACCCCCACTAACTTTAATGTAATTAAAATAAATCAAAATAAAACCTACTATTAATAACTAAATAATTCCTATTTAAAACTAAATACTTACCTGTAAAATAAACCCTAAGGTAGCTACAATATAACTAATAGTTACATTGTATCTAGCTTAGGTTTTATTTTTTATTTTTTTTATTATTTTTTTTTAATAATTTTTATTGAGGTTCTTTGTCAAACAAACAATTAGCAATTGTCAATACATGCTAAAGAGAACAATACATTGTTACAGTGTAGGTTGCCAATAGAAATCGTACACAATATAATTAAATGACAAATTATATATTAAATACAAACATTAAGCGCCGTTCAAACAGTACACCCACCATAAAATGTATGCGGCCACTCTTGGACCCCAAAGATGTTATAAATATAATATAAGGCGGGTACACAGTGATGTGACAGGGCCAAACATGAACCCCAAATGAAGAACCTCTTTTTTACTTTTTAAAACTATAGTTGGTAGAATTATGCGAGTTTATAATGCAGCGAAACAAGTTATGTTGTGTATAGGTGGTATGGTAAAATTGAAATTATTAATTTTAAAGTTTAAGAGCTGCGAATAAAAGAATAGTTTGGGTTGCGGTATTAGTTAGAAAAACCGCGGAGATAGTCCTCCTAAACTAGGAGGCGTATTATGCGATGGTCGGGGGGGATGTGGGTATTAAAGCGTGGTAGGTAACTTATATGGTAGTTAGATAGTGGATTGATGGTTTACCTATTCACAGGGCTGGCATAGCTTATGGAGCTTATTCGAAATATGGTACATAATAAGGCCATAAATAACAATCGTAAAGCAGGGCCTGCCTGCACTAAAAACACTGTTGTAGGCCTCAAAATAGAGCTATGCGGTCCAATATATCTATGTCCACAACAGCAAGTTATGAATGTGCCAAATATACCTCACATGAAAACGATAGAGCCCTCAGTAAAATACTTGTAAACTAAGCAGCTGACCTTAGTATCAGATTGTGACTTATAAACTCTTTTCAGGACTGCCAGGCTCCCAATAGTAGGCATATCTGCTTGTGTTAAATTTAGCGAGTATAATAATCTCTATGGTTTGAATTATCATAAGATAATACTGCTATACAAACGACACATGTAGTCTGCTGTGGCTAGGCTATGGTAGATTACCATAAATATGCTAATTATATGTGTAGGCAAAAATGGCCTATGGGAGTTAGCATGGGACCATTCTGATATAAAACACACTGAACTATAATGAGGAGTCTAGAACGTGAGTACATATAATAATCAAGCATTTGAGTATTAATGATTAGTATTCCTTTGTTAGTCATGAGGTTCCTAGATCATACACTGCACCCAACATACCTATAGAAGAAAAAGTGAAAGGGCTCAGACATACCGGCCGCAGACATCCAAGCCCTTAAGAACAATCAAAAGTAAATATATTGTTTAAATAGATAGCTAGGAGCACTCTATCAAATATAAACAAGGAAAATATTAGAGCACACCTATGCTTGCCTTGATCAACCTTATGTGATGTTAAACCGAGCGTGGTGGATATCAAGTCGGACATGCAAAATATGTGTATGTGCAGCCAATTATCTGACAGGGATAGGCCCACAATGCCAATGCCCAGGTCTTGAATTAAAAACTAGGGGTACTTCGCCCATTAAAAAAAAAAAAAAAAAAAATTCTATATCTAAAGATAAATATAATAACATAATAGCATTATGTGAGTTATGACTTTAAAATTAGTACTGCAAGCAAACGCTATAACAAGGATAATTACCGCAGGTGAAATTAGTCTTCAGTAAAATACTCCCATTATCCTACGGCTTACCTAGCAAACACGTATACTGGGAAGTAAATGCGGTAAACATATAATTTAGTAGAAATATATATATGAGCTCAATAACGCATAGTAGTTTACATATAAATATGCAGAAATATATACCAATATATTTTAATTACTCTATAAGAAAAAGGAAGGTACTCAGTTATAGGAATTACATTTCTCAGCATGTGAAATACCATTTGCAGCCTATAAATTAAACACAAGGGTGGTGCAGTAAACATCCTTAAACCTCACAGATAAGTTAAATGTTTAAAGAGAAATTAGGATTGCAGCAAAGCACATCATATGCCCATTTATTGCAATAGAAGCCTAATGTAGTTAGCACCCTACAGGTAACAAATATAGGACTCTGCAGTGAAATTGGTAGGAGTAAGATGTTGGCAATAATAATGTAGTAATTGCTGACTGAAGCCATAACACACATCCACTCAGACAAATATATGGGATTCTAAGTAAATTAAAGTATACAAATCCTAAGCACAACAGTAGAGATGAAGGTGCAAATATAAACTAAGGATATAAAAATAGTAATATATAGCCTTATCAATATAACAAAACGTCAATAGTATTAACCATCGTTTAACAATCAGTAAGGCATATTGAGTTTTATAACAGTAAACGAATAGTAACGCCATCACTTTAAATCGCTCCAGAGAACACTGAGTCACTCATAACAAAAGTGAGTCACTAACCCACGCCATCTCGCCTAGTTGCGATGCCTATATTGCCAAACATGGTGAGGCTGAAGAGAACCTTAGGCATGAGCAGTATGTTGAATTCCCGATTCTTGATGTATGGGCAATGCTGGGTGGGGCCCACCGGATGAGGGAACAGTTCTAAGCACATAGGGTAAGAGTCCCTCCGGGTTGCTGCTCCTCCGGACCGATCTGTCCACAACTGGTCCCAAGGGACACTGCAAGCCCCGACACAAGATACTAGGCATTTCACTGGTATTCTGTAATCAGCTGCACCGGATGGCATACAAGCTAGGTTGCCACTGTTTAGGGTCTGTGGGCATTCAGTCATGTAAGTTTTGTCTCCTATGTCCGCCACAGACACGCAGGCTGCTGCCATCATATGATTTACTCCCAGGTAGTTTTGTACCGGATGCCTCGTAGGCGGCATGCCCTGTGGTCCCGCAGCTCCCCTATTCTCCGGAACAGGCGTAAGTGAGTAGGCAGTATGCATTGCAAACATCGCCGCTGACTGCTGAAACTCCGTTCTAGGTTGGCATCTGAACACAGCTTTACACCCATCCAGAAACATATGCATCTGTTCCATAATGCGCTCTGCGTCCTCCATGGTGAGATAGGGCAACGGTCCCCTAAGGTGGGGGTTAAATATAATATCCCTTGGTAAATTTTGCTCCCGACTGAAAATGCCGATTAGGCCGCAAGATGGCTGCTTTAGACCACGCAGTCAGTGATAAACGCATCAGGGTTGTGGAAATCTGTGCATGAAGTATTACTCTCATTAAAAGTTGTTTTTGAGAGCGGCTGTGCTTTTCAGGCCATCATTAGTAGCTTAATAGAAGAATAGATGGACACAGACGGTCGCTAAGTTTGTTTTTTATATATCAACTTAGGTTTTATTTTTATTTCACAGGCAAGTTTGTATTTATTTTAACTAGGTAGAATAGTTACTAAATAGTTATTAACTATTTACTAACTACCTAGTTAAAATAAATATAAATTTACCTGTAAAATAAAACCTAATCTGAGTTACACTAACATCTAACCTTACACTACAATTAAATAAATTACCTAAATTAAATACAATTAACTAAATTACCAAAAAAAACCACTAAATTACACAAAATAAAAAAGAAATTATCAGATATTTAAACTAATTACACCTAATCTAATAGCCCTATCAAAATAAAAAAAAATAAAAAAATAAACCCCCCCCTAGCCTAAACTAAACTACCAATAGCCCTTAAAAGGGTTTTTTGCGGGGCACTGCCCCAAATAAATCAGCTCTTTCACCTGTAAAAAAAATACAAACAACCCCCCAACAGTAAAACCCACCACCCACACAACCAACCCCCCAAATAAAATCCTAACTGAAAAAACCTAAGCTCCCCATTGCCCTGAAAAGGGCATTTGGATGGGCATTGCCCTTAAAAGGGCATTTAGCTCTTTTTCAGTGCCCAAACCCTAACCTAAAAATAAAACCCACCCAATAAACCCTTAAAAAACCTAACACTAACCCCTGAAAATCCACTTACAGTTTTTTAAGACCCGACATCCATCCTCAACAAAGCCAGCAGAAGTCCTCAACGAAGCGGCAGAAGTCTTTATCCAACCGAGCAGAAGTCTTCATCCAGACGGCATCTTCTATCTTCATCCATCCGTCGCGGAGCGGGTCCATCTTCAAGACAACCGGCGCGGAGCATCCTCTTCTTATGACAACTCTTCCAGAATGAAGGTTCCTTTAAATGACGTCATCCAAGATGGCGTCCCTTGAATTCCGATTGGCTGATAGAATTCTAACAGTCAATCGGAATTAAAGGTGAAAAAATCCTATTGGCTGATCCAATCAGCCAATAGGACTGAGCTTCAATCCTATTGGCTGATCCTATCAGCCAATAGGATTGAGCTTGCATTCTATTGGCTGATTGGAACAGCCAATAGAATGCAAGCTCAATCCTATTGGCTGATTGGATGAAGACTTCTGCCGCTTCGTTGAGTACTTCTGCCGGCTTCGTTGAGGATGGATGTCGGGTCTTCAAAAACTGTAAGTGGATCTTCGGGGGTTACTGTTAGTTTTTTTTTTTAAAGGGACATTAAACACTTTGAGATGGTAATATAAAACGATAAATTGTATATAATAAAACAACTCTGCAATATACTTTTATTATTTACTTTGTCCTCTTTGCCTGTAATTCCATTCTGAAATTGTGAGGTAACACAAGTTACAACATGGCAGCTCCCAGTGTTTTATAGACACTAACATTTTACACTTATTTTGGTTGGTTGTGTGGGTGGTGGGTTTTACTGTTGGGGGGTTGTTTGTATTTTTTTTACAGGTAAAAGAGCTGATTTATTTGGGGCAATGCCCCGCAAAAGGCCTTTTTAAGGGCTATTGGTAGTTTAGTTTAGGCTGGGGGGGTTTTATTTTGGAGGGGCTTTTTTATTTTGATAGGGCTATTAGATTAGGTGTAATAAGTTTAAATATCTGATCATTTCTTTTTTTATTTTGTGTAATTTTGTGTTTTTCTTTTGGTAATTTAGTTAATTGTATTTAATTTAGGTAATTTATTTAATTGTAGTGTAAGGTTAGTTGTTAGTGTAACTCAGGTTAGGTTTTATTTTACAGGTAAATTTGTATTTATTTTAGCTAGGTAGTTAGTAAATAGTTAATAACTATTTAGTAACTATTCTACCTAGTTAAAATAAATACAAACTTGCCTACAAAATAAAAATAAAACCTAAGCTAGCTACAATGTAATTATTAGTTATATTGTAGCTAGCTTAGGGTTTATTTTACAGGTAAGTATTTTGTTTTAAATAGAATTTATTTAGTTATTAATAGTAGGTTTTATTTAGATTTATTTTAATTACATTAAAGTTAGTGGGTGTAAGGGTTAGGTTTAGGGGTTAATAAATTTAGTATAGTGGCGGCGACATTGGGGGCGGCAGATTAGGGGTTAATAAGTGTAGGTAGGTTGCGGCGACATTGGGGGCGGGAGATTAGGGGTTAATAATAGTGATGTCGCGAATAGTTCCCGGCGAACATAGCATGTTCGCGTTCGCCGCGGACGGCGAACATATGCGATGTTCGGTCCGCCCCCTATTCCTCATCATTGAGTAAACTTTGACCCTGTACCTCACAGTCAGAAGACACATTACAGCCAATCAGCAGCAGACCCTCCCTCCCAGACCCTCCCACCTCCTGGACAGCATCCATTTTAGATTCATTCGGAAGCTGCATTCTTAGTGAGAGGAGGGACAGTGTAGCTGCTCCTGATTTAATAGTTAAATCGATAGCTAGGCTAGTGTATTCAGTGTCCACTACAGTCCTGAAGGACTCATCTGATCTCTTCTGTAAGGACAGCACCCCAAAAGGCCCTTTTTAGGGCTAGAACATCAGTCTGCTTTTTTTTTTTTCCCTGTGTAATCTAATTGCAGTTGTCTGCCTGCCAGAGTGTGTGTCAGGCTCACAGCGTATACTGTGCCCACTTGCCCAGTGACACCACTCATATCTGGTGTAACAGTACTGTACATTTAAAAAAAACAACACTTTTTTGACTGTGAACTAATAGCAGACAGCTGCCAGTACCCAAGATGGCCGCCAATAAGGCAGATGGGGAGGGTTAGAGAGCTGTTTTGGAGGGGATCAGGGAGGTTGGGGGCTAAGGGGGGATGCTATGTAAATATGCTAAAAATAAATAAAAACCTTTTGTTTTAGTACTGGCAGACTTTCTGCCAGTACTTAAGATGGCGGGGACAATTGTGGGGTGGGGGAGGGAAGGGAGCTGTTTGGGAGGGATCAGGGGGTCTGATGTGTCAGGTGGGAGGCTGATCTCTACACTAAAGCTAAAATTAACCCTGCAAGCTCCCTACAAACGACCTAATTAACCCCTTCACTGCTAGCCATAATACACGTGTGATGCGCAGCAGCATTTAGCGGCCTTCTAATTACCAGAAAGCAACGCCAAAGTCATACATGTCTGCTATTTCTGAACAAAGGGGATCCCAGAGAAGCATTTACAACCATGTGTGCCATAATTGCACAAGCTGTTTGTAAATAATTTCAGTGAGAAACTTAAAATTGCGAAAAAAGTTGTTTTTTTAAATTTGATCGCATTTGGCGGTGAAATGGTGGCATGAAATATACCAAAATGGGCCTAGATCAATACTTTGGGTTGTCTTCTACACTACACTTAAGCTAAAATTAACTCTACAAGCTGCCTACATGCTCCCTAATTAACCCCTTCACTGCTGGGCATAAAACACGTGTGGTGCGCAGTGGCATTTAGCAGCCTTCTAATTACCAAAAAGCAACGCCAAAGCCATATAAGTCTGCTATTTCTGAACAAAGGGGATCCCAGAGAAGCATTTACAACCATTTATGCCATAATTGCATAAGTTGTTTGTAAATAATTTCTGTGAGAAACCTAAAGTTTGTGAAAAAGTGAACAATTTTTTTTTATTTGATCTCATTTGGCGGTGAAATGGTGGCATTAAATATACCAAAATGAGCCTAGATCAATACTTTGGGTTGTCTACTACACTACACTTAAGCTAAAATTAACTCTACAAGCTGCCTACATGCTCCCTAATTAACCCCTTCACTGCTGGGCATAAAACACGTGTGGTGCGCAGTGGCATTTAGCAGCCTTCTAATTACCAAAAAGCAACGCCAAAGCCATATAAGTCTGCTATAATGGCATGTCTGGCACACAGTGTTGGGGCAAGGGTCCATCTGACCACTGATACCTGGTCTGCAAAGCATGGTCAGGGCAGGTATATCACCTACACTGCGCACTGTGAAGCGTTCGTAACCCTTACACGTAACCCTTACACTACCTGATCGATACAACATCATACCTGATGTTTTAAAGCACGTTATTCCAAACAATTTAGGAATGTTAGGTGATTTATGCCCTTTATGGATTAAAACCAGACTCTGCATCAACTATGTAATTTTCCATGGGAGTTTTGCTATGGATCCCCCTCCGGCATGCCACAGTCCAGGTGTTAGTCCCCTTGAAACAACTTTTTCATCACTATTGTGGCCAGAAAGAGTCCCTGTGGGTTTTAAAATTTGCCTGCCTATTGAAGTCTATGGCGGAAGTTCGCGTTCGCGAACCCAAATTTTTATGTTTGCGACATCACTAGTTAATAACATTATGTAGGTGTCAGCGATGTTGGGGGCAGCAGATTAGGGGTTGATAAGTATAATGTAGGTGTTGGCGATGTCGGGGGCGGCAGATTAGGGGTTAATAAGTGTAAGATTAGGGGTGTTTAGACTCGGGTTCATGTTAGGGTGTTAGGTGTAAACATAAATTTTCTTTCCCCATAGGAATCAATGGGGCTGCGTTACGGAGCTTTACACTGCTTTTTTGCAGGTGTGAGGCTTTTGTTCAGCCGGCTCTCCTCATTGATGTCTATGGGGAAATCGTGCATGAGCACGTAAAACCAGCTCACCGCGGATTTCAGCAGCGCTGGTATTGGAGTGCGGTATGGTGCTCAATTTTGCTTTACGCTCACTTCTTGCCTGCTAACGCCGTTTTTTTGTAAACCTGTAATACCAGCGCTGTAGGGAAGTGAGCGGTGACAATAACTTGCAAGTTAGTACCGCACTGCTCATAACGCAAAACTCGTAATCTAGACGTATATTAGGTATACATTACTTAAAATAATATGAAACCATTCATTGAGGATATCTTGGAATAATATTAATAGTTAGGCAAAAGAAGAAGAAAACACATTCAAACTTATTTTGCTTTTTGTGTAGAAATTGAGCTTTTTCCCACACTCCAAATCTGCAAATCAAATAGCTGGTTTAGGCAGTTTGCCCCATTTTTAAACCTAAGATTTTGCTTTTTGGCTTCTCAAGGTGTGGAAAACAACAATTTTTACACAAAAGCTAGAGGTGTTTAGTGTAGCCTTTAAACAATTATTATCAATACTGCATTAATAGCCATATTACTTAACCCCTTAATGACCGGACCATTTTTCAATTTTCTTACCCATAATGACAATGGCTATTTTTACATTTCTGCAGTGTTTGTGTTTAGCTGTAATTTTCCTCTTACTCATTTACTGTACCCACACATATTATATACCGTTTTTCTCGCCATTAAATGGACTTTCTAAAGATACCATTATTTTCATCATATCTTATAATTTACTATAAAAAAAAATATAAAATATGAGGAAAAAATTGAAAAAAAACACACTTTTTCTAACTTTTACCCCCAAAAGCTGTTACACATCTACAACCACCAAAATACACCCATTCTAAATAGTTTCTAAATTTTGTCCCGAGTTTAGAAATACCCAATGTTAACATGTTCTTTGCTTTTTTTGCAAGTTATAGGGCCATAAATACAAGTAGCACTTTGCTATTTCCAAACCACTTTTTTTCAAAATTAGCGCTAGTTACATTGGAACACTGATATCTTTCAGGAATCCCTGAATATCCCTTGATATGTATATATTTATATTAAGAAGACATCCCAAAGCATTGATCTAGGCCCATTTTGGTATATTTCATGCCACCATTTCACCGCCAAATGCGATAAAATAAAAAAAATTGTTGACTTTTTCACAATTTTTTTCACAAACTTTAGGTTTCTCGCTGAATTTATTTACAAACAACTTGTGCAATTATGGCATAAATGGTTGTAAATACTTCTCTGGGATCCCCTTTGTTCAGTAATAGCAGACCTATATGGATTTGGCGTTGCTTTTTGGTAATTAGAAGGCCGCTAAATGACGCTGCACACCACACGTGTATTATGCCCAGCAGTGAAGGGGTTAATTAGGGAGCTTGTAGGGAGCTTTTAGGTTTAATTTTAGCTTTAGTGTAGTGTAGTAGACAACCCAAATTATTGATCTAGGCCCATTTTGGTATATTTCATGCCACCATTTCACCGCCAAATACGATCAAATAAAAAAAAAAAACTTAAATTTTTCACAATTTTAGGTTTCTCATTGAAATTATTTACAAACAGCTTGTGCAATTATGGCACAAATGGTTGTAAATGCTTCTCTGGGATCCCCTTTGTTCAGAAATAGCAGACATATATGGCTTTGGTGTTGCTTTTTGGTAATAATAAGCAGGGCCGTCTTTAATATTGATTGGACCCTGGGCAAAAATTTTCTTGGCCCCCCCCCACCCCATGCAATTTTGCTCTCCACCCCAACATCCCAAAAAACAACTAAATCATTTTTTTTTTATTATTATTAGCCCAGCGGTGGATCATCCACTGCTGGGCTAATCATTAAAAAAAAATAAAAAAATTGCAATATGTGAAACTGGACCTAAGCAGTACTAATAAGTAAATAAATATATAAATTCCTCCACTGTGGATTCATTTAATATTCTTTTGAATGTGATTCTGGTGTGAGGTTAGCTGGTTAAAGAGATTTAGGGCAGCCAACAGGAGCAAATCAAGGTAAAGACTGAGGAGGAAGCATGGAGGTGCAGGCAAATATAAGTTTACTGACCGGAACAGCAGAACTACTATGGGAAGCTGTAAAATCTGAGGCAGAGAGAAAATAAAAACGATAAAAATTAACCTTACATTAATGTGTGAAGTATCAGCATGACGCTATACATCAGCCACACCAGCACATGTCGCTTCTTTGCTAGGAACAAGTTCCCTCTCACCCTGAACTAGACAATGCTGCATGGGGAGGGGCGTGTGTGCACTCACTTATTCTTCCCACTGACACCTTTCTACAAAGCACTGTTCCCCTAACAAACTTCAGTTAGTTGATCTTAGGGCCACAGCAGAAAGAGCAGGGCTAAGGGGACCAGTAGACTGGATGCTGTCTGTCCAAGGCTGCATGGATACAGTGTGAAATGAGTCACACAGCCTCAAGACTGAAGAGAGCAGTGTATGCAGCTGCACAGATGCTTAAATCCTCATGTGCCTGCCGCTCCAGCTTTCTGCTGCATGGGCCTACAGTCAGCCCTACCCAGAAACAATCCCCACCACCAGAGCAGTTACCTGGTAACAGTGGTAACCCCAGTAGGACCTTTTCTGATGCAGTGGGAAATGGCTGGATGCCGAGTTAGGGCTTTGCATTCAGTGCTGCACAGTGCACATCTAAAACAGCACATGGCACTAGCTTGGCATGTCACATGACACCGACACGGTCTGGCACAGTTTTAAAAAAAAATATAAGCAGAGTACTTTTGACTGTGACAGTATTAGGACTGAATGTGTGTGTTCCCCATGTCACATCAGCAGTCTGGTATGAACCATAAAAAAAAATAAAAAAAAAAAAATATTTTTTTTTTAGGACTCTTGGGCCCCTCAACAGAGACTGGGCCCAGGGCAGCTGGCCCTTTTGCCCTGTGTTAAAGACGGTCCTGATAATAAGGCCGTTAAATACTGCTGCGCACCACACTTGTAATATGCCCAGCAGTTAAGGGGTTAATTAGGTAGCTTGTGGGGTTAATTTTGAGCTTTAGTGTAGAGATCAGCCTCCCACCTGACACATCCCACCCCCTGATCCCCCCCTTACCCCCCTCAAACAGCTCTCTTCCCTCCCCACCTCACAATTGTCACCGCCATCTTAAGTACTGGCAGAAAGTCTGCCAGTACTGAAATAAAAATATTTTTTTAAATTTTTTTTATTTTTTGTCATACAGTCTGCAGTGATGGATCCCCCCTTACCCCACAACCTCCCTGATCCCCCCATACATCTTTCTAACCCTCCCCCTCTATCTATTTGCCGCCATCTTGGGTACTGGCAGCTGTCTGCCAGTACCCAATTTGCTCCCCAAAATAGTTTTTTTAACTTTATTAATATAAAATATTTGTTTTCTGTAGTGTAGCTGGCACCCCTAAAAAATCTACATCCCTCCCCCTCCCAGATCCCTAACTAAAGAACAGAGATGCCCCTGCATCTACATCGATCTTTTTTTTTTTTGAAGTTGGCTGCATATTTTGCGTGCGCGCGCACGCACGCGCACCGGCCCCGCCCCGCACCACCGACCGCAACCGCCTGCAAATACTGACACTGTAACATCGCTTGGGGAATCAACACCTAGGGGCATAATTGGTATAAGCAGCTTCCACCCACCAACTAATTTGTGCACATAAATAGCCGATGCAGATGGGGCCACAGAGTGGCCCTTTTTGCATCAGTATGTAAAATGGGGGATTGTAGTGATGCCTCAATATTGAGGCATCACTACAATCCCTTGTAAGCAGCTGGAAGCGATCATGATCGCTTCCAGCACTTCAGACAACAGAGGACGTACCAGGTACGTCAACTGTCATTAAGGGAAGTTTTTTCTATGACGTACCTGGTCATTAAGGGGTTAAAGGGACACTGAACCCAATTTTTTTCTTTTGTGATTCAAATAGAGCATGCAATTTTAAGCAACTTTTTAATTTACTTCTATTATCAATTTTTCTTTGTTCTCTTGCTATCTTTATTTGAAAAAGAAGGCATCTAAGCTTTTTTTTTTTTCAGTACTCTGGACAGCACTTTTTTATTGGTGGATGAACTTATCCACCAATCAGCAAGAACAACCCAGGTTGTTCACCAAAAATGGGCCGGCATCTAAACTTAAATTTTTGCATTTCAAATAAAGATACCAAGAGAACGAAGAAAATTTGATAATAGGAGTAAATTAGAAAGTTGCTTAAAATTGCATGCTCTATCTGAATCACGAAAGAAAAAATTTGGGTTCAGTGTCCCTTTAAATTAAATATTTCTACCATTTACTTGAAAGAGGAACAGTTAAAAAAAAAAATTTTTATGCAAAAGGGATTACATAAAGTTGTTTAAATTTAAGTGAAACTAACAGGAAGTAAAATGATTGTGTAGAATTCTACTGCTTATTGGCCGATAGGGACAACTCCCACCACAAAATCTGGTTTATTCAACATCCAAAAAGCATTTTTATTATTTTAAACATTCTCTTATAGCTACCACCGAGATTTTTTTTTATCATCATGCCCTTTTTATTAGCTGTCATGTTTTACTTTTGCTTTAGTCATAAATCTTTTTTTCAAAGATGTTCTGTGAAAATCCTTAAGAAAATCTACTTTAAAACGATATTTATTAGAGTTTTTCTTTTTTTGTTGTTGTTTGTGTAACTAAATTGTTTATAACTATTTTTTTTTATCTATCTGTCATATTACTGTCATACAACAGCCGGTATTCTATCCCTTTCCCCTTTTCATACCCCTTCAGAAAAGTGGATAGAACACCGGGAACTGGTCACATATATCTGTTTCTGCTCACGGTGGCGCATGCTCATGAGAACTAGCGCACACGCTACCATGAGCAGAAACAGATATATTTAACCAGTTCACACTTTTAATGTTCGCAGCTGTTGGCTGACAGAAATTTTCAAGACGGATTAAAAAAAATAGAATATGAATAAACTGATATCAGAGAAGATGTGTGCATATGCACCAGACGCTGGTCCTAGCTGTGAACAAGCTTCACACTAACGCTGATGTCATCTAGGAACCCACACATGAGTAATGCATACTAACACTCAGGTTGCAAGCAGGCACATTGAGTAAAATATTTACAAATGTATTGGCAAAGTTAGGGTTTGGATTGAGGGTTAAAGTCTGATACATTTTTCTGTAAAACAAAATTATAAAATGAAACTATTTTGAAAAATCGTACCCAGATAGACTGAGTTAACTAAACTTGAGCAATACGATTTAAAAATAAATAAAATAAGTGCACAATATTACTTCACGCAGTTTAAAGGTCAAACTACAACACTTTTAATTAATGGTAATGGCTTTGTAAAACAAGACACAAATCACCTGAGTGGAAGTACAATGTTTTTGTAAGGGTATTATGATGGAACGGAATTTAAGGCATTTGAAAAGGAAATAAATATAAAAAAGAACCCCCATATGACACTGTTTGGGAGTGAAACGCACGTTGGCCAGTGTCTAAATTGTGCACCCGCTGCATGTGAGGTGGGCAGAACCACTCATGTCTTGAACCAACTTTGATCCTTGAAAGTCTTGCTTGCTTTAAAGTGTCTTGCCTTCTGCTGCTACTGCACTACTAAGGCAGTTTTATTGCTGTGGCAGTAGAGGCTTTTGCTAAGAATGGTGATACGCTAATTGGAGACATTATGTAGCCAGACTAATAGCGGACAGTAGCTGCTAACTGCTATGATGTACTAGACCGTTCTTAAGAAAATAATTTTGCACTTATATGTGGGCTCATTTGGACTACAACGTTGTGCTCTCTTATTGATAAAATGGCTTTATGCATTCAGATGATCTGTGGATATTACATACAAAACCCAATTATGCAACACCACTATCAGATGGATGGGGATATTATTATAGATATAATATTTGTAATATTGCTATAATTCTGAGATCCCAATGTTAATCTGCTCAGACATAACCCACTTATTTGTAGGCTGGGTCTGATGACTGCTGAGTGTTGCTTGTCCAGTTGAATTCCATCTTAGTTGTTTATAACATTTTCTTCTTAGTGAAGAACATTGGAATGTTACATTTTTACTGTAAAAACACAGTAAAACACATTCAAATATATAAAAAAGCAATAAAAATTATTTTTCATGTTTAAATGTATATGAGTATAAAGGGCTCAAAAGTGTATATTTGTGTATTGTAAACATGTGTGTATATATACATACATAATTTAGACATATAGGTATACATAATAGCCCTTTCCAGTCAAAAACCATGCCATATATCATATCCCTTTGAACCCTTATAAAACATTTTCATTCATTTTTGTATAAAATACTTTTTATCAGAAAGTGTATACATGAGTGTAATAATTAAGTTTAATATATTTATGATGCGTTTGGTGCAACTGTTTTTTTTTTTTTTTAATCCTTACACTTTACGCTAGGTCTTCAGGCGCACTAATCTGGTGAGCACAAATTTTGCTTCATTCTCTTGTTATCCTTTGCTAAAAAAACAGCATTGCACTACTGGCATCTAGATGAACACATCTAGTCAGCCAATCACGAGACAAATGTGTGCAGGCACTAATCAGAAGCTAGCTTCCACTAGGGAATATGTACTGTTATTTTTGTTGAATTCAAAGCAACTGCAGAAGTTCCATTTCAAATAGGCTGGGCTCTCTCTAACCCCCACACTGTGACATTGATTTCTGCTGCTGCCTTTTGTATATGTAGCCAATGCTACAGTATTACATTTTTTAGAATAGGTGGTGGTTTTAACAGGTATAAGTAGCTATTTTTAGGCAAAATGAAAGTAAAGGATCTATTTACAGTAGTTATGGTCTATCCATAACGCTCTCTTTTTAATCAAAGGAGCTATTTGTTAACAATTGCATAGACTCCAGCAGGTAAAATGGATGGAACTCATTGAAAGGGAGATTTTATAGTACACTGTCCCTTTAAATTTAAAGTGAGACTAACATAAAGTGTATGATGGTGTAGAACTGAGTTCTTGGAGTCTTCTTATCCTCTACTTTCAAAACAAAAACAACAACAACAAACTACTTTACTACTACTTTACTAGTCTAAAATCATTCTCTTTTGAATTACACTAATGTTTTGAATATCTTGTCCCTTAAATTATATGCAGTAAGATGACATAATTAAGTAAAAGCAGGGTCATAACCACATGGGTCTTGGAGACCGGGCCACCATATCTAAGGGTAAGGGGCCTATATGGCTCTGCAATCCCAGCATTGCTATGGAGAGCTTGGGCAACACATGTATCATGTTCTCCCTGTGCAAAATGGGACTTACTTACAGACTAAGGAAAGTCTATGGATTGCCTTTACAAATATTGTGGAAGGTTTTCAAGATGGCCGCCACAGTGTTGTACAGAAAAACCTTCCACCATATTTCTACAGGAAGGCTGTGCAAGAGCATATTCTCTGACATAAGGGCTAAGGGATGGCTCAACTTCTCAAGAAAGGGCGCTCTTAAAATGGGGGACCCCACCTAACTAAGGTGAGGCCCAGTGAGGTCTAGTTGTGTCCCTGACTAAAAATGTGTCTCTGTGTAACACACACACTTGGGATGGAAATGGAATATAAGTTGTGAGCTATTGAATGCCATTAGTCAATTATAAACTAATAATTCAAATAATACATGATGGGCCAATTGTTAAATCTTTGTGCCGTATGCCAGTGCTTAAATATTTATGTATTTATTAATGGTTACCCTAAATATAATTATGTATGAAAGTTTATCATTTATGTGTATTGTTATGTATTTCTCTCTCTCTATTTGACATAAGTGTATATCAGTGTGCGTTTGATCTCATATAATGATCAACGTCTGTATACCGCAGGAAAACCTCAGTAGAGCAGGAAGTTACAGAGAGATAGTAAACTGGCATAGGAGAGTGGGGAGAGGAAGTGGTGAGGAGTTGGGGGGGAACTGCACAAAACTACTTTTTTTATGTTCTGTGTTTTGATTAGACAACTAATGTATCCCCTCTCTGTATTAGGTGTGCATCAGATTTCATCGGTGCTGCTCATCTCTGCTTTTTGTTTGTAGTATTTTGTCAGCCTCCTGTCTCTTTATTAGACGTTCAGCTCTTCTAGTCTCTATATTGTACCTGTATTAAATTGGCAGTCTACTTGAAAAATGTTATTGTTTAAAGGGACATGAAACCCAAATTTCTTTTCATTATTTAGAGAATACAATTTTAAAAAAGTTTTCAATTTAATTCTGATATCAAGTTTGCTTATTTTTCATGTTATTCTTTGATGAAGATATATCTGGATAGGTAGCGTGCACATTTCTGAAGCTCTGCATGACAGTAAATAGTGCTGGCATCTAGTGCTCTTGCTAAATTATAACATTGTTGCAAAAGTGCTGCCATATAATGCTGCAGACACGTGCACGCTCCTAAACTCACCTTCTTGCTTTCAACAAAGAATAACAAGAAAATGAAGAAAATTTGGGGTTTTATGTCACTATAAAAAGATAGATATTACCCATTTCTCAGTTTTGCATAACTAATACTGTTATATTAATACACTTTTTACCTCTGTGATAACCTTGTATATAGGTCTCTGCAGACTGCCCCTTTATCTCAGTTCTTTTAACAGACATGCAGTTTAGCCAATCAGTGCTGACTCATAAATAAGTCCACAGGAGTGAGTGCAATGCTATCTATATGGTACACATGAACTAGCACTGTCTAGCTGTGAAAACTATCAAAATGCACTGAGATAAGAGGCTGCATTCAAGGGCTTAGAAATCAGTTTATGAGCCTACCTAGGTTTAGCTTTCAACAAAGAATACAAAAAGAGAACAAAGCAAATTTGATGATAAAAGTAATTTGGAAAGTTGTTTAAAATTGCATGTCCTATCTAAATCATGAAAGTTTTATTTTGATTTGACTGTCCCTTTAAGTTGTCTGCTCTTCTGCTCCTCTCTAAATGTCTCTTTATTATATTATATGCTCTTCTGCTTTCTAAATGTTTCTTTATTAGATTCTCAGCTCTTCTGTACCCTCTTGAAGTAACATGTGGGTAAAAAAGGTTTTATTTTTTTTTAAAAGGGACATGAAACCCAACATTTTTCTTTCATGACTGAGATAGATTATTCATTCTTAAACAATTTTCCAATTTACTTCTGTTATTAATTTTGCTTCATTCTCTTGGTATCTTTTATTGAAAAAGCAGCAATGCACTACTAGTAGCCAGATATAGATGTGAACTCAAAAGGAAACTGTCTCCCACTCTGGGATTAGGTACATAGGTATAAATTAAAATGTAACTTTTATTGAGATAAAACTAAAAACAGGGTTCAACTTAAAATTGAACATCCTGTTAACCACACCACAGAGGGTAACAGCAATCCTACCCATAGTCAGCATATAGCTGAATTTGTAGCATATGACTTTTGTCACGCTATCTCCACCTCAGGTCGTAATTTTAAGTTGAACCCTGTTTTTAGTTTTATCTCAATAAAAGTTCGATTTTAATTTATACCTTTGTACCTAATCCCAGAGTGGGAGACAGTTTCCTTTTGAGTTCACATCTATATACAACTTATCCTTTTCGGACTCTGGAGTGCTATCAGTGTATACTTTGGAGGAATCTATTCCTCTCTATCCTCTTTTTCTAGTTGTTAATATACACAGCACCATCCCATGAACCCACCGTTATTTAACTGGGGTATTCATTATTGGCAGAAGTTCTGATATTAATGTAGTAGTGCCATTGGCCCCTTTTTTCTTTTTCACTCCTAGTAGCTAGCTGACAACATTTTTAAGCCAATGAAAATGGGCATACAATACCAGCCACCCATCAGGAGCTAGCTCCAAGCTCTTGAGTCTATCTAAATATGCTTTTCAACAAATTAAATAATAGAAGAAAAGTTGTTTAAAATTGTATGCTCTATCTGAATCATGAAAGAAAAACTTTGGATTTCATGTCCCTTTAAAAAAAAAAAAAAAAAAGTAACTCCAGATAGAAAATCACATTTTTTTAAATCCTGCATTCCAGGCCCTGTTATTTTAAAGCCATGCCATGTCTCTAGAGTGGCTCCAAACACCCCGTTACACCCACAAATAACATCTTGGTCTACAAGATTGCAGAGACAAATTCAATTTTTACACAACCCTGCTAATCAAATGCTGAGCAAGACTTTACCTATGTGCTTGACTTCTTTGAGGGGTTAAACACATGGAGTTTGAGAGTCAGTAATTCACAAATTACATGCTTTAATAAATTAGAGTATGTAATAGTTTAACTAAAATATCCTTTTAACAGACCTCAATATTTGAGAGGACAGTCCCTAATTCTGAGATCTGTCCCACTGTTCTTCTGAAAAAGCCATATGTCCTGATTTGAAGAATTTTCCTTAGCTCTGCCCATAGATCAACCAAGCACTCCCATGAACCACCAAAGTACACCCACTGACTGCCCAGATATGCCCATGATTAAGCCCACTATCAACCAATGACCCCAACCCAACCCAACACTGCCCTAAACATAAAATGGCCCCACTCAACTTCCAGAATCCCTAATGGGGTCGATTTATCAAAGCTCAGCGGACATGATACGCTGTAGCAGATCATGTCCGCCACACATCAATAACAGCTGACACGATACGCTGTCGGCATTTATCATAGGACAAGTATTTCTAGTGAAATGCTAGTGCAATACCGCCCCTGCTCATTCACGGCCAATCGGCTGCTAGCAGGGGGTGTCAATCAACCCAATCATATCTGATCGGGTGGATTGATGTCCGCAGCCTCAGAGGTGGCAGACGAGTTAAGGAGCAGCGGTCTTAAGACCACTGCTTTAAAGGCTCACGCGGAAACAGGTGTATTTGAGGAAAAACAGGAGACTTGAAGAGCCATTAAGCGGTTCTGTAACAGTGGTAGCCTGCAGAGTGACTAGGTTTGTTTTGCAGCCAATAAAATGTAAATATTTACAGGTTTCTGCAGCAAACAATCTGCTCAGAAGTGAATATTTGGCTAAAAAATGAACCTTGTCATTCCTTGTAGATAAAGAAGGAAATGACACATTCATTAAAGCAGGGGTCAGCAACCTTGAGTCCGCAGATGTTTTGGAACTACATTTCCCATGATCCTGAGGCACTCTTTAGGCATCATGGGAAATGTAGTTCCAAAACATCTGGGGGCCCAAGGTTGCTGAGCCCTGCATTAAAGGATATGAATTTAACAGAAAAGAAATACAGGGAAACTTCAATACATTATACACACTATACATGCACATCACTCACACCGATTTTTACAATAAAACATCTAGGAAATTCAGTGAAAAAAACTTTCATTTACGCCAGTGTTTGACCTCTCAAGCAAACATTAACGAGCACAAAACTTCAGAAATTAACCCTCCCCACCACAGAGAATTTAAATCAAATATAATTTAAAGGGACATGAAAACCTAAAAAAAAATTCAGGATTCAGATGCAGCATGTGATTTTAAACATCTTTATATACTGTACATTATTTAATTTGCTTCAATACACTGTTGGGAGTTAACTGCTGATTGGTGACTGCAAATAAATGCCTCTTGTCATTGGTTTTCTAGAGGTGTTCAGCTAGCTCCCAGTAGTGCATTGTTACTCGTTTAACACAGGATACTAAGAGAAAGAAGCACATTTGATAAAAGAAGAACATTGAAAAGTTGTTTAAAATTGTATATCTGAAAAATGAAATAAAATGTTTGGGTTTCATTTCACTTTATTACAATATATTCTTTAAAGGGGGAGTTTAATTCCAAAATGTACAAATTCTTATTAATAGAGAGACAGTGAGACAGAGACATAAAATGTTATACCCTAAACAGTGTTTATCAATTCCAGTTCTCTGGGCACACTAATGGGCCAGATTTCTATGTTATCTGAACTAGAACATGGGTGAAATAATCACCTGATAGATGAAAACAGGTAAGTAACTATGGTTACCAATCAGCTGATTTTTTAAATTTGCTATATTCTTTTCATAGTTTATCCATTGAGAATATATGAAGACAGTGCAACCCAGACAGTTGCTATTATGGGAAATAGTCTCAGTTTTATGAAATAAAACACTACTGCAATACTGTCCTTAACAATACATTATAACAGTAATAGTGATTATTGCTGCTGGGGTTATAATCACAATTTTTTAATCTCTGTTGAATCTCTAGCTTGTGTGACTTGATCCTCTTGGTGTTAAAGGGACAGTAAATAAATTGTAATTTCAAGGCATTTCTGTTGTGTTGCTATAGAATAACATATCAGACAAATCTTAAAGAACCATGAAACTTAAAATGTTTCTTTCATGATTCAGACAGAGTGTGTGATTTTAAACAACTTTACAAATTACTTTGATTAATTATCTTGGTATCCTTTGTTGAAGAAGCAGCAATGCACTACTAGGAATTAGCTGATCGGGTGAACCAATAATATGACCCATTTATGTGCAGCCACCAATCATCAGCTCCTGAGCCTAACTAGGTATCATTTTCAACAGAAGATACCTAGAGAACCAAACAAATTAGATAATAGAAGTAAATTGGAAAGTTGATTAAAATCACATGCTCTATCTGAAATATGAAATTAAAAAAATGGGTTTCATGTCCCTTTAATGTTTTTAAAACACATTAACATCATTTTTACTGTAGTTGTTTTCAAAAGCCAGATTCAACCCATCATTTGCCTTATTTGGAGGAGCCAATCTGGGCTTTAGTCTGCAGACAACAAGGCTAGCCCCAGTCATAATGCTTTGTTTTGCAGTTGTTATCAGTTACAGCCAATAAGAGACAGATGTGTAGCAGGTTTAACCTTGAGAAGTCATTAGGTTGCATTTCAAGTTCTGAGAATTAGAAAACTTAAATTTTCAGAGCTGAATTACATTAAAGGGAACAAAATAAAAAAAGTACATTGCAAAGTTGTTTCATTATGTATAACTAAACATTTTATATAAAACTCTCAAGGTGTTTACTGTCCCTTTAAACCCACATAGTTAGAGGTTGCTGATTAATGTTTAGACGATGCCCCTGTGGAGTATGAGGATCCTTCCTTTATGTTCCTCTCAATTATGTGATGACACAAATACATGAGAGTAAGTTCTTGTGTTGCAGGCTCTCATATGCAATCTTTTAATAATAACAAGTATCTGCCTTAAAGGAACAGTCTAGTCAAAATTAAACTTTTATGATTCAGATAGGGCATGCAATTTTAAACAACTTTCCAATTTACCTTTATCATCAAATTTGCTTTGTTCTCTTGGTATTCTTTGTTGAAAGCTAAACGTAGTTAGGCTCATGCTAATTTCTAAGCCCTTGAAGACCGCCTCTTATTTCAATGTATTTGACAGTTTTTCACAGCTAGAGGGCGTTAGTTCACGTACGCCATATAGATAATCTTGTGCTCACTCCCGTGGAGTTATTTATGAGTCAGCACTGATTAGCTAAAACATAATTTATGTAAGAATTTACCTGATAAATTCATTTCTTTCATATTAGCAAGAGTCCATGAGCTAGTGACGTATGGGATATACATTCCTACCAGGAGGGGCAAAGTTTCCCAAACCTCAAAATGCCTATAAATACACCCCTCACCACACCCACAAATCAGTTTAACGTATAGCCAAGAAGTGGGGTGATAAGAAAAAAGTGCGAAAGCATAAAAAATAAGGAATTGGAATAATTGTGCTTTATACAAAAAAATCAAAACCACCACAAAAAAGGGTGGGCCTCATGGACTCTTGCTAATATGAAAGAAATGAATTTATCAGGCAAGTTCTTACATAAATTATGTTTTCTTTCATGTAATTAGCAAGAGTCCATGAGCTAGTGACGTATGGGATAATGACTACCCAAGATGTGGATCTTCCACGCAAGAGTCACTAGAGAGGGAGGGATAAAAATAAAGACAGCCAATTCCGCTGAAAATAATCCACACCCAAAATAAAGTTTAAATCTTATAATGAAAAAAACTGAAATTATAAGCAGAAGAATCAAACTGAAACAGCTGCCTGAAGTACTTTTCTACCAAAAACTGCTTCAGAAGAAGAAAACACATCAAAATGGTAGAATTTAGTAAAAGTATGCAAAGAAGACCAAGTTGCTGCTTTGCAAATCTGATCAACTGAAGATTCATTCCTAAATGCCCAGGAAGTAGAAACTGACCTAGTAGAATGAGCTGTAATCCTTTGAGGCGGAGTTTTACCCGACTCGACATAAGCATGATGAATTAAAGATTTCAACCAAGATGCCAAAGAAAAGGCAGAGGCCTTCTGACCTTTCCTAGAACCGGAAAAGATAACAAATAGACTAGAAGTCTTTCGGAAATTCTTAGTAGCTTCAACATAATATTTCAAAGCTCTAACTACATCCAAAGAATGCAATGATCTCTCCTTAGAATTCTTAGGATTAGGACATAATGAAGGAACCACAATTTCTCTATGTTGTTAGAATTCACAACCTTAGGTAAAAATTGAAAAGAAGTTCGCAACACCGCCTTATCCTGATGAAAAATCAGAAAAGGAGACTCACAAGAAAGAGCAGATAATTCCGAAACTCTTCTAGCAGAAGAGATGGCCAAAAGAAACAAAACTTTCCAAGAAAGTAATTTAATGTCTAATGAATGCATAGGTTCAAACGGAGGAGCTTGAAGAGCCCCCAGAACCAAATTCAAACTCCAAGGAGGAGAAATTGACTTAATGACAGGTTTTATACGAACCAAAGCTTGTACAAAACAATGAATATCAGGAAGATTAGCAATCTTTCTATGAAAAAGAACAGAAAGAGCAGAGATTTGTCCTTTCAAGGAACTTGCAGACAAACCTTTATCCAAACCATCCTGAAGAAACTGTAAAACTCTCGGAATTCTAAAAGAATGCCAGGAAAAGTGATGAGAAAGACACCAAGAAATGTAAGTATTCCAGACTCTATAATATATCTTCCTAGATACAAATTTACGAGCCTGTAACATAGTATTAATCACAGAGTCAGAGAAACCTCTTTGACTAAGAATCAAGCGTTCAATCTCCATACCTTTAAATTTAAGGATTTGAGATCCTGATGGAAAAAAGGACCTTGCGACAGAAGGTCTGGTCTTAACGGAAGAGTCCACGGTTGGCAAGAGGCCATCCGGACAAGATCCGCATACCAAAACCTGTGAGGCCATGCTGGAGCCACCAGCAGAACAAACGAGCATTCCTTCAGAATCTTGGAGATTACTCTTGGAAGAAGAACTAGAGGTGCAAAGATATAGGCAGGATGATACTTCCAAGGAAGTGACAATACATCCACTGCTTCCGCTTGAGGATCCCTGGATCTGGACAGATACCTGGGAAGTTTCTTGTTTAGATGGGAAGCCATCAGATCTATTTCTGGAAGTCCCCACATTTGAACAATCTGAAGAAAAACCTCTGGGTGAAGAGACCATTCGCCCGGATGTAACGTTTGGCGACTGAGATAATCCGCTTCCCAATTGTCTATACCTGGGATATGAACCGCAGAAACTAGACAGGAGCTGGATTCCGCCCATACCAGTATTCGAGATACTTCCTTCATAGCCAGAGGACTGTGAGTCCCTCCTTGATGATTGATGTATGCCACAGTTGTGACATTGTCTGTCTGAAAACAAATGAAAGATTCTCTCTTTAGAAGAGGCCATGACTGAAGAGCTCTGAAAATTGCACGGAGTTCCAAAATATTGATTGGTAATCTCACCTCCTGAGATTCCCAAACCCCTTGTGCTGTCAGAGACCCCCAAACAGCTCCCCAACCTGTCAGACTTGCATCTGTTGAAATTACAGTCCAGGTCGGAAGAACAAAAGAAGTCCCCTGAACTAAACAATGGTGATCTGTCCACCACGTCAGAGAGTGTCGTACAATCGGTTTTAAAGATATGAATTGAGATATCTTTGTGTAATCCCTGCACCACTGGTTCAGCATACAGAGCTGAAGAGGTCGCATGTGAAAACGAGCAAAGGGGATCGCGTCCGATGCAGCAGTCATAAGACCTAGAATTTCCATGCATAAGGCTACCGAAGGGAATGATTGTGATTGAAGGATTCGACAAGCTGAGATCAATTTTAGACGTCTCTTGTCTGTCAGAGACAGAGTCATGGACACTGAATCTATCTGGAAACCTAAAAAGGTTACCCTTGTTTGAGGAATCAATGAACTTTTCGGTAAATTGATCCTCCAACCATCATCTTGAAGAAACAACACAAGTCGATTCGTATGAGATTCTGCTAAATGTGAAGACTGAGCAAGTACCAAGATATCGTCCAAATAAGGAAATACCACAATACCCTGTTCTCTGATTACAGACAGAAGGGCACCGAGAACCTTTGTAAAAATTCTTGGAGCTGTTGCTAGGCCAAACGGCAGAGCCACAAACTGGTAATGCTTGTCTAGGAAAGAGAATCTCAGAAACTGATAGTGATCTGGATGAATCGGAATATGCAGATATGCATCCTGTAAATCTATTGTGGACATATAATGCCCTTGCTGAACAAAAGGCAGGATAGTCCTTATAGTTACCATTTTGAATGTTGGTATCCTTACATAACGATTCAATATTTTTAGATCCAGAACTGGTCTGAAGGAATTCTCCTTCTTTGGTACAATGAAGAGATTTGAATAAAACCCCAGCCCCTGTTCCAGTACTGGAACTGGCATAATTACTCCAGCCAACTCTAGATCTGAAACACATTTCAGAAATGCTTGAGCCTTCGCTGGATTTACTGGGACATGGGAAAGAAAAAATCTCTTTGCAGGAGGCCTTATTTTGAAGCCAATTCTGTACCCTTCTGAAACAATGTTTTGAATCCAAAGATTGTGAAATGAATTGATCCAAATTTCTTTGAAAAATCGTAATCTGCCCCCTACCAGCTGGGCTGGAATGAGGGCCGCACCTTCATGTGGACTTGGGAGCTGGCTTTGGTTTTCTAAAAGGCTTGGATTTATTCCAGACTGGAGATGGTTTCCAAACTGATACCGCTCCTGTGGGTGAAGGATCAGGCTTTTGTTCCTTATTGTGACGAAAGGAACGAAAACGATTATTAGACCTAAATTTACCTTTAGATCTTTTATCCTGTGGTAAAAAAGTTCCTTTTCCTCCAGTAACAGTTGAGATAATAGAATCCAACTGAGAACCAAATAATTTATTACCCTGGAAAGAAAGGGAAAGCAAAGCTGACTTAGAAGACATATCAGCATTCCAAGTTTTAAGCCATAAAGCTCTTCTAGCTAAAATAGCTAGAGACATATACCTGACATCAACTCTAATGATATCAAAGATGGCATCACAAATAAAGTTATTAGCATGTTGAAGAAGATTAATAATGCTATGAGAATTATGATCTGTTACTTGTTGCGCTAAAGCTTCTAACCAAAAAGTTGAAGCTGCTGCAACATCAGCTAAAGATATAGCAGGTCTAAGAAGATTACCTGAACATAAGTAAGCTTTTCTTAGAAAGGATTCAATCTTCCTATCTAAAGGATCCTTAAAGGAAGTACTATCTGCCCTAGGAATAGTAGTACGTTTAGCAAGAGTAGAGACAGCCCCATCAACCTTAGGGATTTTGTCCCAAAATTCTAATCTGTCAGATGGCACAGGATATAATTGCTTAAAACGTTTAGAAGGAGTAAATGAATTACCCAAATTATTCCATTCCCTGGAGATTACTTCAGAAATAGCATCAGGGACAGGAAAAACTTCTGGAATAACTACAGGAGATTTAAAAACCTTATTTAAACGTTTAGATTTAGTATCAAGAGGACCAGAATCCTCTATTTCTAATGCAATTAAGACCTCTTTAAGTAAAGAACGAATAAATTCCATTTTGAACAAATATGAAGATTTATCAGCATCAACCTCTGAGACAGAATCCTCTGAACCAGAGGAACCACTATCAGAATCAGAATGATGATGTTCATTTAAAAATTCATCTGAAAAATGAGAAGTTTTAAAAGACCTTTTACGTTTACTAGAAGGGGGAATAACAGACATAGCCTTCTTAATGGATTTAGAAACAAAATCTCTTATGTTAACAGGAACACTCTGAGTATTAGATGTTGACGGAACCGCAACAGGTAATGTAACATTACTAAAGGAAATATTATCTGCATTAACAAGTTTGTCATGACATTCATTACAAACAACAGCTGGAGGAACAGATACCACAAGTTTACAACAGATACACTTAACTTTGGTAGATCCAGCACCAGGCAGCGTTTTTCCAGAAGTATCTTCTGACTCAGTGTCAATCTGGGACATCTTGCAATATGTAATAGAAAAAACAACATATAAAGCAAAATTGAACAAATTCCTTAAATGACAGTTTCAGGAATGGGAAAAAATGCCAGTGAACAAGCTTCTAGCAACCAGAAGCAATAAATAATGAGACTTAAATAATGTGGAGACAATAGTGACGCCCATATTTTTAGCGCCAAAAAAGACGCCCACATTATTTGGCGCCAAAAATGACGCCACATCCGGAACGCCGACACTTTTGGCGCAAAAAAACGTCAAAAATGACGCAACTTCCGGTGACACGTATGACGCCGGAAACAGAAAAAAAAAATTTGCGCCAAAAAAGTCCGCGCCAAGAATGACGCAATAAAATGAAGCATTTTCAGCCCCCGCGAGCCTAACAGCCCACAGGAAAAAAAAGTCAAATTTTAAGGTAAGAAAAAAATTGATTAATTCATATGCATTATCCCAAATATGAAACTGACTGTCTGAAATAAGGAACGTTGAACATCCTGAGTCAAGGCAAATAAATGTTTGAATACATATATTTAGAACTTTATATAAAAGTGCCCAACCATAGCTTAGAGTGTCACAGAAAATAAGACTTACTTACCCCAGGACACTCATCTACATGTTTGTAGAAAGCCAAACCAGTACTGAAACGAGAATCAGTAGAGGTAATGGTATATATAAGAGTATATCGTCGATCTGAAAAGGGAGGTAAGAGATGAATCTCTACGACCGATAACAGAGAACCTATGAAATAGACCCCGTAGAAGGAGATCATTGAATTCAATGACATTCACTGCACGCTGAGAGGAAAACAGGGCTCCAACCTGCTGCGGAGCGCATATCAACGTAGAATCTAGCACAAACTTACTTCACCACCTCCATAGGAGGCAAAGTTTGTAAAACTGATTTGTGGGTGTGGTGAGGGGTGTATTTATAGGCATTTTGAGGTTTGGGAAACTTTGCCCCTCCTGGTAGGAATGTATATCCCATACGTCACTAGCTCATGGACTCTTGCTAATTACATGAAAGAAAATGTAAGTTTGTTAAAAGAACTGAAATAAGGGGGCAGTCCGCAGAGGCTTAGATACAAGGTAAATCACAGAGGTAAAAAGTGTATTTATATAACCGTGTTGGTTATGCAAAACGTGGGAATGCGTAATAAAGGGATAATCTTTTCTTTTTTTGTTTCACTTTATAGCATAAAGACAATATAAAACTATAGATTTTACAGTGTAGCAGATACAACACGAACATAAGGTACAGAAATAAAAGTAAAATAAGCTATTAGTGGTACAAGATTCAATATCACAAAAGCAAATCAAATGTATGCATATACATCAGAGTGATAGTATGTATATACGTCAGAGGGATAGTATGTATATACATCAGAGTGATAGTATGTAGATATGTCAGAGGGATAGTATGTATATACGTCAGATGGATAGTATGTATGTATGTCAGAGGGATAGTATGTATATACGTCAGAGGGATAGTATGTATATATGTCAGAGGGATAGTATGTATGTATGTCAGAGGGATAGTATGTATGTATGTCAGAGGGATAGTATGTATATACGTCAGAGGGATAGTATGTGTATACGTCAGAGGGATAGTATGTATATACGTCAGAGGGAAAGTATGTATATACGTCAGAGGGATAGTATATATATATATACGTCAGAGGGATAGTATGTATATACGTCAGAGGGAAAGTATGTATATACGTCAGAGGGATAGTATATATATATATATCAGAGGGATAGTATGTATATACGTCAGAGGGATAATATGTATATACGTCAGAGGGATAGTATGTATATACATCAGAGGGATAGTATGTATATACATCAGAGGGATAGTATGTATATACGTCAGAGGGAAAGTATGTATATACGTCAGAGGGATAGTATATATATATATACATCAGAGGGATAGTATGTATACACGTCAGAGGGATAGTATGTTTATACGTCAGAGGGATAGTATGTATATACGTCAGAGGGATAGCATGTATATATATATGTCAGAGGGATAGTATGTATATACGTCAGAGGGATAGTATGTATATACATCAGAGGGTTAGTATGTATATACGTCAGAGGGATAGTATGTATATACGTCAGAGGGATAGTATGTATATACGTCAGAGGGATAGTATGTATATACGTCAGAGGGATATTATGTATATACGTTAGAGGAATAGTATGTATATACGTCAGAGGGATAGTATGTATATACGTCAGATGGATAGTATGTATGTATGTCAGAGGGATAGTATGTATATACGTCAGAGGGATAGTATGTATGTATGTCAGATTGATAGTATGTTTGTATGTCAGAGGGATAGTATGTATATACGTCAGAGGGATAGTATGTATATACGTCAGAAGGATAGTATGTATATACGTCAGAGGGAAAGAATGTATATACATCAGAGGGATAGTATATATATATATATATATATATATATATACATCAGAGGGATAGTATATATATATATATATATATATACATCAGAGGGATAGTATGTATATACGTCAGAGGGATAGTATGTATATACATCAGAGGGATAGTATGTATATACATCAGAGGGATAGTACGTGTATACTTCAGAGGGATAGTATGTATACACGTCAGAGGGATAGTATGTATATATGTCAGAGGGATAGTATGTATGTATATCAGAGGGATAGTATGTATATACATCAGAGGGATAGTATGTATATATATATATATATATATACAGGGAGTGCAGAATTATTAGGCAAGTTGTATTTTTGAGGATTAATTTTATTATTGAACAACAACCATGTTCTCAATGAACCCAAAAAACTCATTAATATCAAAGCTGAATATTTTTGGAAGTAGTTTTTAGTTTGTTTTTAGTTTTAGCTATTTTAGGGGGATATCTGTGTGTGCAGGTGACTATTACTGTGCATAATTATTAGGCAACTTAACAAAAAACAAATATATACCCATTTCAATTATTTATTTTTACCAGTGAAACCAATATAACATCTCAACATTCACAAATATACATTTCTGACATTCAAAAAGAAAACAAAAACAAATCAGTGACCAATATAGCCACCTTTCTTTGCAAAGACACTCAAAAGCCTGCCATCCATGGATTCTGTCAGTGTTTTGATCTGTTCACCATTAACATTGCGTGCAGCAGCAACCACAGCCTCCCAGACACTGTTCAGAGAGGTGTACTGTTTTCCCTCCTTGTAAATCTCACATTTGATGATGGACCACAGGTTCTCAATGGGGTTCAGATCAGGTGAACAAGGAGGCAATGTCATTAGATTTTCTTCTTTTATACCCTTTCTTGCCAGCCACGCTGTGGAGTACTTGGACGCGTGTGATGGAGCATTGTCCTGCATGAAAATCATGTTTTTCTTGAAGGATGCAGACTTCTTCCTGTACCACTGCTTGAAGAAGGTGTCTTCCAGAAACTGGCAGTAGGACTGGGAGTTGAGCTTGACTCCATCCTCAACCCGAAAAGGCCCCACAAGCTCATCTTTGATGATACCAGCCCAAACCAGTACTCCACCTCCACCTTGCTGGCGTCTGAGTCGGACTGGAGCTCTCTGCCCTTTACCAATCCAGCCACGGGCCCATACATCTGGCCCATCAAGACTCACTCTCATTTCATCAGTCCATAAAACCTTAGAAAAATCAGTCTTGAGATATTTCTTGGCCCAGTCTTGACGTTTCAGCTTGTGTGTCTTGTTCAGTGGTGGTCGTCTTTCAGCCTTTCTTACCTTGGCCATGTCTCTGAGTATTGCACACCTTGTGCTTTTGGGCACTCCAGTGATGTTGCAGCTCTGAAATATGGCCATACTGGTGGCAAGTGGCATCTTGGCAGCTGCACGCTTGACTTTTCTCAGTTCATGGGCAGTTATTTTGCGCCTTGGTTTTTCCACACGCTTCTTGCGACCCTGTTGACTATTTTGAATGAAACGCTTGATTGTTCGATGATCACGCTTCAGAAGCTTTGCAATTTTAAGAGTGCTGCATCCCTCTGCAAGATATCTCACTATTTTTGACTTTTCTGAGCCTGTCAAGTCCTTCTTTTGACCCATTTTGCCAAAGGAAAGGAAGTTGCCTAATAATTATGCACACCTGATATAGGGTGTTGATGTCATTAGACCACACCCCTTCTCATTACAGAGATGCACATCACATAATATGCTTAATTGGTAGTAGGCTTTCGAGCCTATACAGCTTGGAGTAAGACAACATGCATAAAGAGGATGATGTGGTCAAAATACTCATTTGCCTAATAATTCTGCACTCCCTGTATATATATATATATATGTCAGAGGGATAGCATGTATATACGTCAGAGGGATAGTATGTATATACCTCAGAGGAATAGTATGTATATACATAAGAGGGATAGTATGTTTATATGTCAGAGGGATAGTATGTATATATGTCAGAGGGATAGTATGTATATATATATATCAGAGGGATAATATGTATATACGTCAGAGGGATAGTATGTATATATGTAAGAGGGATAGTATTTTTATACGTCAGAGGGATAGTATGTATATATATATATGTCAGAGGGATAGTATGTATATACGTCAGAGGGATAGTATGTATATATATGTCAGAGGGATAGTATGTATATACGTCAGAGGGATAGTATGTATATACGTCAGAGGGATAGTATGTATATATATATGTCAGAGGGATAGTATGTATATACGTCAGAGGGATAGTATGTATAAATGTCAGAGGGATAGTATGTATATATATGTCAGAGGGATAGTATGTATATACGTCAGAGGGATAGTATGTATATACGTCAGAGGGATAGTATGTATATACGTCAGAGGGATAGTATGTATATACGTCAAAGGGATAGTATGCTGCTTACATATTAATCCTTCTGGACTTCTCATGAGGTCACTAATGTACCACTAAAATCCACAAATGAATAATAACAGAAGGTATTTTAAAACAAAGGAGACCACACATGGTAAACCTCAATAATGTAAACTTGGAACCCTTCTTTCTAAAAATAGGGGTGACATTTGCACCCCTTAGTAACACAGGACCAGCTAGCTAAGAAGTCATCTACAAAACAGGGGACCACTCTTAAGTCCTATAATAAGATTTGTCCCAGGACAAAAGAAACCTTGCAAAACAATCAAATACTAATATTCAGATATAGCATGAAATCTGTTTGCACATGCAGTTGAGAGAGACTGGGGAAGCCTGCCCTTAGCTCTTCCCTTAAAGGGACGTTATACACTAGATTTTTCTTTGCATAATTGTTTTGTAGACGATCCATTTATATAGCCCATAAAGGGTGTTTTTTTTTTGTTTGTTTTTTAAAGTATAGTTTTGCTTATTTTTTTAGTTGAAATAGTTTTTATTGATTTTACAGATTATACATACAGAGAAAATAAAAAAAAACAAGGAAAAAACAATTTGAACAATATAACAGCTTGTACAGGTGAGGTAATCTATCACATGCCCAAGGTAGACCTTGGTAATATTTCAGCACTGAAATACACTTAACTTTAGCTCTCAATGTTCTCACAGGAATATCCTCTGACCCTGTACTTTAATTTTGCAGCATACAGCTTCAACCCCCCCCTTCCCAATCAACCCCACAACCCCTCCCCCCCCCCTACAGGTGGTGCCAACTAATCTAAATGAGAGGTGGAAACCTATTTGAATATGTATAGTCTAAAATACTCAGTGAATGCCCCTTAAACAATTATAATAACATCAAGCTCTTGTATCTTGTGTCATGCTGTGCGACCTCCAATTGATTGACTAGTCTCTTTCTTCGGTATCCAATAGTACCAAACTTTCTGGAACTGCTCAGGGTGTCCCTGCGACCAGGCTGCTAACTCGGACATGGTGTATGTATCTGAGATTTTATCCACTACTTCCTGCCATGAAGGTGTCCCTGCCTTCCAATGCCTGGCCACACATATTCTCAGACATGTGCAGAGAATTTTAATAAACCTATTAATTGCTGAGTTATATGGCCTCACCCTGTCATGTAATAAAGCCTGTGACATTGTCAGGATGACGTTCTCATCCAACAGAGAGCCTATCAAGTCTGATAGTTTCTCCCAAAGCGACTGGACCCCTGGGCAATCCCACCACATATGTTTATATGTCCCTCTGTCTCGGCAACCTCTGTAGCAGTTTCCTTGATGTAATGGTGTGAAGTGTGCTGTCATTTCAGGTGTCAGATACCATCTGAAAGTAACCTTAATGCAGTTCTCCCTCATGTCCGCACTAATCAGTCCCTTACATGTGTTTAACATCAAGTCATCCCACTCCCCTTTCTCTCGTACCTCCATTATATCTCTTTCCCATCTCTCTACCAGGGGAGATTTGGAGCTATATTTGGCTTCTTGAATTATCAAGTAAATTCGAGAAATCAGTCGTTTCCCCTTAGAAGGGGTACTTATCATTCTTTCTAATTCTGTTAGTGGATGGGCCTGTCTGAGTTTCACATATTTAGTTATTGCAGAGGAGATCTGCAGATACAAAAACCAGTTTAACTGTTCCGGCTCAATTTTCTCTCTAACCTGATTAAACGTGAGTATACCTGAGGTGTGCAGAAAATCCGCCACCCTATATAAGCCCTTGTTTTCCCATTTACTCACTAACTGTCTCGATTCTTTGGGCAATAGAAATTTAACTGGTATTAGCAATGACTCAGGCCTGCACAGCTTGTGTTCCCTCGTAATCTTATTCCACAAGCTAACTGATTCAATTGTGACTGGTGATATGTACCCCCTCAACTTTTTGTGTATCTCCGGATCCCATAAGATATCTGCTGAACTTTTACAGCTCATCAACTCCGCCTCAAGCTTTGGCCAGACTAAGTCGTTGTGAGATTTACCCAAAAGAACCGTTTGAGCCAACCTTGAGGCCTGATAATATTCTACCAAGTTTGGGGCCCCTACTCCCCCCACCTGCCTATGTTGTTTCAGTAGTTGCGAAGCTATTCTCCCTTTCCTATCTCCTCTCAGAAATTTTATTAGGTCATCCTGCAGGACCTTTAAATCCGGAATCGGTACTCTAATTGGTAAGGCTCTGAAAAGGTACATTAGTCTCGGTAGGACATTCATCTTAGTGGACATAAGTCTCCCATACCATGAAAAGTTACCTCTTTTCCATTTTCCCAGGTCTTTCTTAATAGTTTTAAAGGTGGGGATGAAATTTAGCTTATAAAGATCCGAAACCTTATCGCTTAGCTTAACCCCTAACCACTGTCTTTTTAGTATGAGGGGGGAGACAAATCGGCAATGCCTCGCATTTGTCTCGATTAATCCTATAACCAGAGATATTTGAAAATTCCTCCAAGACTCTGAAGAGATTAGGCAAGGAGATCAAAGGCTTAGTGATCGTTAACAACACATCGTCAGCAAACAGCATTAGTTTATATTCGGAAGAAGCTAACTTAACCCCTGAGATGTCCTTCGAAATCCTTATGTACGAAGCTAAGGGCTCTATGCAAATTGCAAAAAGCAGCGGCGACAGCGGGCACCCTTGTCTGGTACCATTCAAAACGTCAATCGGTCTCGACAGATATCCCGCCGCACCCACCACTGCCGTCGGTCTAGAATAAATGCCTTGGAGCGCCTGAACAAAGGCCCCCTTAAAACCCATGGAGGCTAAAACCTGAAACATGAAATCCCAGTCTACCCTGTCGAACGCTTTTTCCGCGTCTAACGACAGGAGCAGAGCTGGTTTCTCAGTCCCCACTAGGTAATCCGTCAAGGTCACCACTCTCCTAACATTATCCGGGGCCTCCCTACCCATTACAAACCCCACCTGATCCTGGTGGATCAGCGAGGGTAAGATCATCTTTAATCTGTTTGCCATAATTTTAGCGAATATTTTAATATCATGGTTAATTAGGGAAATCGGCCTGTAGTTCTGGCAATATTTTGCATTCTTCCCACTCTTTGGTATCACTATAATCTTTGCTTGCAGCATCTCCCGAGGTAACTCCCACCCTTCCATAATACCATTACAGAAACCAACCAAATGGGGCAATAGTTCTTTCTTAAAGAGTTTGTAGTACTCTCCTGTCAGACCGTCAGGTCCTGCTGCCTTTCCTGCTTTAAGGTCCTTAATCACCTCCAATACCTCTGAACTCGTAATTTTCTCTTTAAGACTCCTTAGGTCCTCATCCTCAATTACTTTTAGTCCTGCCTTGTCCAAAAATCTAGTTGTCTGTTGTGCTATATTACCTGAACCCACCTTTTTCCCGTCATAGAGGTTTTCGTAATACTGAGCAAAGCTGTCTGAGATTTCCTGCGGGTTCGAGGTCAGAACCCCATTACTCTTAAACAATTTAGGTATAGAGAAGAACTTATTCCTTTCCCTTAATTTATGTGCAAGGTATCTGTCCGGTTTGTTGGCGTAAACAAAATAATGAGCCCTCAACCTCAGGGCCGCTCTTATGGAAGCGTCATTTAATATTCTGGTCAGTTCCCTTCGTTTGGCAACCAGTGTCCTGTAAGTTCTGTCAGACAGTGTACTCTAGTGTTCCCGCTCTAAATGTTCCACCTCCCTCTGAAGTGTATTAACTAATTTAGTTGAATTCTTCCTATTAATTGACTACTCCTTTATAAGGAGCCCTCTAAGGAAAGGTTTATGGGCAGCCCAAGTCATTAGTGGGTTTCTAACTGAGCTTACATTTATTTCCCAGTATTCCCTCAGAGCTTTCTGTATTCTTCCATGAATCTCGGGATCCCTCAGCAGTGTTGGGTTATATGTCCATGATCTATGCCTTGAAAAATTTAAGAGCCCCGAAAGTTCCAGGTACACCAGGGAGTGATCAGACCAAGCGCATGCCTGAGTACCCACCCTTACTATATTGGGAGTCAAAATCTGGCTAACATATATGTAGTCAAGAGTGGTGTAAGTTTTATGTGCTGGGGAGTAATAGGTATATTCGTGATCTAAGTTACCGACTGCCTCCCAAGAGTCCACTAAATTATGTTCTTCCAATGAGTTTTTAATTGACTTTATTATACTGTTGGCTCTACGTTGTTTATTAGTCGATTTTGCATGGTCTGAGCCCCTTAAAGGATCCATATTGACGTTAAAATCTCCTGCCAGGATTATCCTAGCATTCGACCACTGTGTGAGCGTTTGTGATAGCTGGGAGAAAAAGGCATTCTGCGTTTCGTTCGGGGCATATACATTACATAATATTATTTTTGCATCTTGGACCATGCCCTGAACTATCACGAACCGTCCTTCCTTATCCTTATGAACATTATCAACTACAAAGTCAAGAGACCTATGTAGCAAAATAGACACCCCCCTTTTCTTAGAGTCAGATGTAGAGTGGAAGTGTTGTGGAAAGTGGTGTGACCAATATCTAGGGATACTTGACTCTACAAAGTGCGTCTCCTGCAGAAATATTATCTTGGCCTTTAATTTCAGATATTGTGACATAGCAGTTCTTCGCTTTATGTCTGTATTGAGCCCCCTAACATTATGAGAGATTAAAGTTATGTTATTCGCCATCTAAACTTAACTCCTCCTCTCTCCCCTGGTCCCCTAATCTCCCCTGACTAGGAAGTCGATCTCTCTTGTATACATAACCTTTCAACTTGATGTACCGTGTCACCTCTATATTCCACTCCCTCCTCTGTGTCATCTGACCTCTGCCCCTACCCCCATTCGGCACCACCTGAATGAAAACATAAATAAACATTAACTTACAAAAACTTGAAACAGGAACAACAACATTTTTAGTCATAGCTGACCAACCTGTCATCCTTAACTAAATTGCAGTTACATTACAACCTCTGCTGTCTTAAATCATAGCAATGGCATGTTTAATCTATAAAACTTTAACTCAAATAGCTGCGTTTATATCTGGGATAAACTCCTTGAGTCTTTTCTTAATCTACGTACCCCTCTAGGGGAACAAGTGGGCCCTTCAAAGTTTTGTTAGAGATCACCGGGTGTCCGTCCCTCATTACATAAATGTAAAAAAGCCTCCCAGCAAGTAATGTCTTTAACTGTTTATTTAGATCTCTTTACCTAGAATACTGGCCCTGAGGCTTCGTCCAGCCACAACCTGTAAAGCAAAAACATCAAACCAGTAATTTATTATACTCAGCTGTCCGTTGAATCTTTGGAGTAGTGTAGCCTTAGTCCAAAGGATAAAGGGGCTATTAAGTTATAGTCCAAACTACAAGTTCCATAAAGTTCCCATCAACCCTTCTGATGTCAGGCCACACTTGTGGAGTCATGTTTTCTTTTTCTTTTCCGGAATTTTAGCCCATTGTTTCTGAAATGACTGCCTGCTCTGGGGATCGCCTCCGGAAGAAGATCACTGTGGTTGAAGGGTCGGTGGGTCCAGCTTCAATCTCTTGCATGTTTCTAGTATCTCCGCCGGATCTTTGATGGAGAATATCTTATTCTCCCATGAGATGTGTAAGGCGAATGGGAAACCCCACCTGTATGGGATTTGATTCTTCCTCAGCAAAGATGTAAGTGGTCTGAGGGCCCCCCTCCTCTGCAGTGTCCTCAAGCACAAGTCCTGAAAGAATTGAATGACATTACCTTGGTGCTTATATGTGGGATTTCTGCGCGCTGCTGCTAGGATTTCCTCTTTCTCTTGGTATCTAAGCATCCTAATAATGATATCACGTGGCGGGTCATCTCCTCTAGGCTTTGGCCGGAGAGCCCTGTGTGCTCTTTCCATCTGAAATTTTTCATCCTCTTCAGTACCTGTGATGCCTTGGAACAGATTAAGTAGGTATGTGTTTAGGTCTTTGGGGCCTACTGATTCAGGCACCCCCTTCAGCCGTATATTACAGCGGCGGCTGCGATTCTCTAAATCTTCTAACTTATTGTAGACCTCCTCAATTTCTTGTTGTTGGGAAGACACTTGAGATGTAATATCATTTAAACCTTCTGACAAAGCGTCACCACTTTCTTCGAGGGAATTCACTCTGGATCCCAGTTCACTTACTTCCTGCTTGAGCTCCGCTAAGCTGCTGGTCACTGTATTCTGCAAGGTTTGTGGCGATGTCCTGCTTTGACACCAAGTGCTCAAGATCAGCTTTTGTTAATGGCGACTGAGATTCTGCCCTTGCTTGCTGTCTTATATCTAGGTCTCTTTCTTCATCTGACTGAAGTGAGTGCTGTTCTGAGGATTTCTCTCCCCTTGTGGGTTTAAAGAAAATGGGTGCTGTAGATTGCTTTGTTAAAGGAGCAGCCTTTGTGTTTCTTTTAGCAGCCATGTTGAAATCTATTCCACTAGTTGTGCAGGTACTTTCACAGAAAGAGCCCCTATGGGTGCAGTTGTCACAGTGTCTTTCTTTATCTGTCTTAGGAGTTGACCCCCTCTTATCACCTGTGAGCCCAGACCCTTATCATTAGGAGCTTCCGGAATCTTTATATTATTGCTGGGATCTCAAGTATCCTCTCATGTATGCCTGTTAGGTCTTTCCTCAGCTTATGTAACACTGCCGTTATTTATATAGCTGGCTTAGCTGCTGCAGCCTTTATCTTTTACAAACGTGTCTCCACATATTATGACTTAGTAATTATTAAAGCCTTGCTGTAACGTGCCACTCCATGCCCTCTTATACAAGCTTGAGGGTTACTTGTCTAAGTGAAATGTGCAACGTGAGTGCCTGTTCGCATCTCACCATACCTGCTTCTGCCCCCTCAGCTGTCATACAAAATCCCGGAATGATCCGTGTTCCGGCACCGGCTGTCTCTTACCGCTCACAGTGTCCAGTACAGTGACCTCAGCTCTGCCCAACTATGTTCCGGTGTCACCTCCGGAGCTAAGTAGCTGACCGCTCACTTGCGTCCCTTCATTGTGAGAGGAGGCACTATTACCCGCTCCACGTGGGTTTCAACTATGGCCGCCTGCTTGCGTCTCTACAGCTCCCTGTTGAGCTGCCCTCCGTATCACACCTTGTTCCACGCAGCGTAGCACTGCCAGGCGCCCTGATGATCCGGTCTGTCTCAGAATTATATTAGACCCAAACAGCAGCTACCAATAAGTCATATTTGCCTTAGATCTCAAGTAACTGCCCGGAGCCCTGCACTTATGCGTCCATGCCTGTGCCTCCCTAGGCTCCGCCCCACACTACACAATTTTAGGAGCTTTGCTTATTTTTTTAAATAACATTGTGCTGATTTTAATACTCCTAACCAAGCCCAAAGTTTTAGAAGTATACTTATGTATACCTACTCCAGCTTGTTTATATGCATGATTGTTGTTGCAAAACTGATAATCCACCTTTTACAAAGATGTGACTGCTGAGAATTTTAAAGGGACGTTATACACTCGTTTTTTCTTTGCAAAAATGTTTTGTAGATTATCTATTTATATAGCCCATAAAGTTTTTTGTTTTTTTTAAATGTATAGTTTTGCTTATTTTTAAATAACATTGCTCTGATTTTCAGACTCCTAACCAAGCGCCAAAGTTTTAGGAGAATACCAACAGATACCTTCTCCAGCTTGCTTTTGTTTGTGTAAAGGGTCTTTTCATATGCAAAGGAAGGGGGAGGGGGGGAGTGTCTGATATTTTCCACTTGCAGTGGGCTTTCCAGCTACCTTTTCAACAGAGCTAAACTGAGAGCTTCTAATTAAGTTTTTAAACAGTTTTATACTGGATTTTTATATCAGTATCTGTGCAGCTTATTCTTTATAGTAGTGTCTATTACATGCAGTTATATGAAAATTGGTGTATACTGTCCCTTTAAGGGGAGGGTGAAGTAAACAAAAGCTTGCATAAATTGCCTAAAAATTATAAACCTAAACCTCCCAGGGAGAAAGTAAAATATACAAAATTTTTAGATGTATTTTACAGCAAAAGGCAACAAAATAAACAATGAATGTATATTGCATTTATGTTTCACTTGAAATAGCAAAACATTTTATGTATTGTTGAAATGTCATGTTTAATGGAAATTTAAACTAGTGAAATAAAATAAAATAGGGCTTACTCAAGAGAATAGAGTTTAGTCAATGCTACATGTGCAGGTCTTTAAGCCATACAAATCATCACCATACAAAACATATGGAAATAGGTAGCTATATATAAGGAGTAAAGCTTATTTGCACAAAGTATGTACATGCCACCTGACCTTATTTTAATTCTACATCTCAATAATTAACCCTCTATGGTCATATATTATAGCCACAGTAAATCATCTCCCTAGTGCAAATAGATTAGAAGTTCAGAAGTATTTTAACTCTAATTTGGTTGGGAATCCCAAATAATTAAAGGAACAGTATACACCAATTTTCATATAACTGCATGTAATAGACACTACTATAAAAAAGAATATGCAGATACTGATCTAAAAATCTAGTATAAATCCTTTTAAAAACTTACTTAGAAGCTCACAGTTTAGCATTGTTGATAAGGTTGATTGGGACACCCAGTGAAAGGGGCTGGAAAAACAAAAGGAGCAGACACTCCCCCTCCCCCAATTACATAAACCAAACCAGAGTAGGGGAGTACAGCATAGTAATAGTAGTGGATGCTCGTGAAAACAGAGGACACTGCCAAGTCCCCAAAGACATGTAGTGAAGAAGGTAGTCCACAGCACTCCAAAAATGTCTTTCAGCAATTTATTAGTGGAAAATAGCAACATTTTGGGGTCACAGCCCCTTATTCATGCTTGTTGTATTCAATTACATAAATAGGAGCCACCAGTAGTCTGTAAACAGACGTATACATCTGACACTTCGGGGCTTGGTTAGGAGTCTAAAAATCAGCACAATGTTATTAAAAAATAAGCAAAATTAGGGGGCGTGTCCGGGCAGCTCTCAAGAACAGATGCAATATTTAGAGCTCCTGCAGGATAAAGCTAACCCGCCAGTTATCGCTTGAGTTTTATTACCAACCTGGAATAATTCTTGCTTATACTAATAACTAACACTACGCTGAACAGATTCATACCAGGTTTTGTGGGTTTATGATTGCGGGATCTGGATACAGAATGCTGTGGCCTCTGGCGGTGGCCTAAATAGAGCCCTCAACACCCACCTCCGCTAACCCAGGGTTGTCAGTTGTATTTAGTCTACTACACCTAACATCAACTAAGTGGTCAGCTACACTGTTATTACTTATAAGAAATTGTTCTGCAAGGATTGCTGACAATGACAGCGACAGAGCTACTTCTCCTGCGGGCTTTGGCATACAAGATGACTAACCATTTTGACGAGGTTCGCGCTTGTATTCAAGAGATGTTTTTTCCTATTATATCACACTCTGCCAGTCATAATCGAGTAGTCCCACATAATGGGCAAGAAGAAGCTGAATCTCTATCTACCTGTGAGCCGAAGGAAGCCGATGATAATGGGAAGCAGGGACTTACTGTGCCGACCCAAAGCAGGATCCCGCCAGTTGCAGAGGTCCCGCCATTTTCGTCTCATGACAAAACAGAGAAATCAGAGAGAGAAACACACAACAAGGTGATGCCTGTCATGGTTCATTCCGGTCTGTATATCTTCGACCTCTCCCCACTTCAGTGAATTTTCCCTGCCAATTCTAAGAACCATCCTAATCTTCCGCTACAAGACACGGACATAAGACTTTAGAATTCACCCCCAAAATGGCTCCGTCTTGCCCTAGATGGTTATAATACTGTGGACATACCTCTATGTAAAACAGGGGTAGGATAAAGCATTGCAGACATTCAGGATACATGCTTTCTCACAATCCCTTAACGTGAAGTAGCAGAGATATTCATATAAGATGATATTTGCAGCATTGTTGGTTTTAATTTTCTTTTTTTTTCTTTTTTTTTGTAAACCTTATTTTTTATGATCAGTATTTGTTATAGCTACTATTTGTTTTATGAAAACCAAAAGTGTTTAACCCTGTTGTCTCAATAGCTGGCATCTGCTTTAGATACGTTCTATCTACTCCTAGGCTGTCAAAAACCCACAGTTATACTATCTCTTTATGTACAATAGGTCTTCAGTTAAATATATTTGAGCTAGGACGGGGTGCATGTAATGTTGTCTATAGTTTCTTTTTTATGGGTCCTGCGCTGTCAGTGGCCGAGATGGTGCAGTGAATCCATTATAGCCTCTAACTCGGCTTGTAGGCTGAAGCGTGGAATGTTAGTCATAAGTTGCCTTCATAACATTATGTTAGCATACTTAGATTTGACTTTAAAAGATAGTAATGACCACTAGGTCACCAGAGGGCGCTCGTGCGAAACTATTTGTAAATTAAAGTATAGTATACATTTTATATACACAACTTGTATTATAACAAAATGTTTCTAATATATCAATGCTGGGTCATATAAAACAATCTTGCAATATTAAAAGAAATGGAAAGTGGAACCTCATTAAATGATGTTCGATTGGAAGTCCGTGATGGAAATGTCCCAGTGTCAAATGATATATATGAAGTCCTGTGGATCCGATTCAACCCCAGGATAGGATCACTTGAACACTTTTTTCCTTTCTTTTTTTCCCCTTTTCGGCTGCACTCTCCAAACCGATCCCAAGTGGAACACGTATTTTCTAAAAAACGAAGACAAAAAGAGAGGCGCACAAATGTGTGTATCGATAGAGATAAGGGAAGTACACACTTCAGAGGATTTGTACACAGGGTACTCACACTTTAACACAGCACACCAGTGTGCTTGTGGAAACGTGCTGGCAATCAGAGCTGGCCAGCTTGCTCTCTCCGGCTAATCTTCAGTTGCTGCGGCTCTCCGATAAATGAACTGTCTGGTAGTGGTATGCTCACAATCAATCTCCAGGCTCAAGTTGGTTAAAATAAACTTAAAACTTTTATTGCACAGAGTTGACAGGCATATATAAACAAGTTTAAAATTGCTACGCGTTTCTCGGCCCTCCTGGCCGTTTCATCAGGCATATCAAATTAGTTTTAAAACCGGCTTTTTATTGCCGCCACTACCAAACATTTCCACAAACACACCCCTTTCCTGATGGGTGTGTACAGGTAAGTTGAACAACATAGGTGAATTCTTAAAGGAACATATCGGGACCTCTATTTGTTACAACAGTTTCAAGAATTTACAAAAAATATCTATTTTTTTGCAAACAAATTTGTCCTTACTTGAACTGTGTAATGTGATGTGAACATAATACAAATACTGATAATAACTTATAATGGTAATACCCCTGGTCTCATATCGGAGACCTTCTTTTTGGATGGGACCGAAATCCGACCAATCACAGAGCTGCATTTTGATAACTTCCATATGACACACATAACAGTATAACAGTACCACCAATCTATCTAACATACTAACAACGAGGATATTTCTACTGTAGTCTCCTAACAGTTCTACATATGGATAAACACTTGGTTGTGAATTATAATAACACCACTGGTCTAATATCGGGGACCCTTCTTTTTGGATCGCCCTTCAGTAGATACAGTATCGGACCAATCCCAGGACTATATTCTGATGACTTCCATATAAAGTACATATTTGTGATTCAGTATTATAAACTGTACTGCCAATCTATTTTTCATACTTACAACGTGGATATTTCCACTTTGTTCTCCTAACGATTCTACATGTGGGTAAAACACTTGGTTCTGTGACTCCCTAAATCTTAACTAATACATCTGATATTGTGACTAACTACGGTTATGTGATTCTACTCTGATCTGACGATCTAGTAATAGATTAGTGAGGTCATGGTGATGTGTATTATTTTAATGGTTATATGATGTGATGGTGTGCTAATAAATACTTAATGTGAATGATGTGAATATTATTTAGGACATATGTGATTTGAGTGGATAGTCTATAACCATTCATCATATTCATACTTGTGATTATTAATTTTTTGGAAATTTTAACATTATTGGCATATACGTCACGTGTTAATATAATTGTGTTGTGTACTATGTTATAAATTACATCATATAATGGAAAACTAATATATGGTTTGTGAGGGCTTGATATGTGACTATGTGCTCGTATATGTTAACAAATTCGACATCGATTATTACATAGTTTATGTGATATATATGCTAGTGGAGATGAATTGTGTAAGACTAGGTCAGGTACCAAGGTGGATAGCATTATCAAAGTCTCCTAAGTGTGAAGCCCTTAATGTCCCTTTTGTGTTTCCCTAACCGGACAAGGGGTTTTTTTAGAGGTGAGTCACCTAAAATGCGGCCGAGTCTATTACCTCATTAAGGCCATTAGGAAAAAGTGTACCAAACCTATAGATCCAGTACGTTTCCCTTTGACGTAATTTGGTAAACCTGTTGTATCTACAAGAACTGGGGATACTTTCTAGAGGTGTTATGGTATAGGGACAAGTTTCTCCATTGTGCTCATGAACATAGTGTCTTGATACACTATGTTTCATGGATTTTTTCTTTATGTTTCGGCTATGTTCACTCCATCTTTTTCGGATATTTCGGATAGTGCGCCCCAAATACTGTTGTCCACATCTACATGATAAGACATAGACTACATATGAGGAGCTGCATGTTAGATGATTATTGATAGGAAAAATTTCCCCTGTAGTATGTGATTTAATTGTTTTGGTCTTATGTGTAATGTGTTTGCACATGTGGCATCTAGTTTTGCCACATTTAAAAACCCCCCTTTGACCTGTTTGATAATTTGGTGTTGATTTTCCTCTACTTTTTTTCGAAATAACCACCTTACTGGGAGCTAGGGATTGTTTGAACGTAGGTGCTCGTTTGTATATTACGTTTGGTGCACTATGTAGATCTTTCTTCAAAATAGGGTCTTTTAATAATATTGGCCAGTGTTTTTGTAATACTTTTTTTATATGTTTAGCATTGGAGTTATATTGGGTCACAAAACAGGGTTGCTGAGGTTTCTCTAGAGCCTCATTATCTGCTATTGTAATTTTTTTCTTCATTTGGAGCATAGTGGGTCTATCCAATTTATATGCTTTTTCATATCCACTCATAATGATGTCCCTAGGGTAACCTTTTTCCTCAAATCTCTGGATAAGAATCTTAGATTGTTCACAAAATCTCTCTAATGAACTACAATTTCTTCTAATTCTGCAAAATTGGCTATATGGTATACTGTTTTTCCATTGATGGTAATGGTTGCTATTGTAGTGAAGGAAATTATTGCTATCCACAGTTTTGAAAAATGTGGATGTGGCTATGTTGTGTTCAGTGTCCCATGCCAGGATTAGATCAAGAAATTCTATGGATTCTCGTTGTATATTAGAGGTGAACTGTATACCCATAGAGTTTTTGTTCAGATAAGAACAAAATAATCTGGCCTCATCTACTGTCCCCCTAAAAATAAAAATCAAATCGTCTATATAGCGGCCATAGAACACCAGGCTTGCCTCCCAGTTCGAGTTATATATATAATTCTCCTCGAAATGTCCCATAAAGAGATTAGCAAAACTGGGGGCAAACCTGGTGCCCATGGCCGTCCCCTTTACCTGCAAATAAAAATCATCCAAGAATTGAAAATAATTGTGTTTGAGTATAAACTCAATAAGTGTCAAAATGTATTCTTTTTGGGTACTAGGCATGTACATATCCGAATCCAAATAATGTTTAGTGGCGAGTATTCCTAATTCATGAGAGATATTTGAGTAGAGGGCGCTAACATCTGCTGTTATCCACAAGGCATCCTTCTCATGTTTAAAATCCTTGATCTTAAATAATAGATCAGTGGTATCCCGAATGAATGAGGGTAAATTTTGAACGTACTTTTGCAAAAAGTTATCAATATATTGAGATAACTTATCAGTCAGACTATTGATGCCCGCAATGATGGGGCGGCCGGGTGGTTTGAGACAATTCTTGTGGATCTTTGGAAGATGGTAGTAGTAAGGGGTTGACGGATGTGTGGGAGTCAAAAATTTCCGTTCCTTGGTGTTTAGTATCCCCTTACCACTACCATCCTCCAAAACATCCAACAATTTCCCCAAAAATACAGCTGTGGGATCTGCATCCAATTTCCTGTAGTATTCAACATTTAAAAGGATATTATAAGCCTCATTCACATAATCTTTGTAGTCCTGAAGGACAATCCCCCCACCCTTGTCCGCCTGTCTAATTACCAAATTAGAATCATTGGCCAGGGATTTGAGGGCTCTTTCCTCATTAGGCCAAAGTCTTGTGTGTTTATTTGATTTACTGGGAAATTTGTTAAAATCTTCCATTACCAACTGTTGGAAAAGGTCTATATATGTGACATCCTCCTTAGGGGGATTAAAATTGGATGGTAATGATAATGTGGTATGTATATATCCTTCAAAAAGGTCCTCCGCTATAAGATCTGGTTCAGCATAAATGGTCTGGGTCTGGCTGTTCATGGAATTAGTAATAATGGGCAATCCCTCCACGTTTCTTTTTTTGAGATTTTTTATAGAGAAGTATCTCTGTAGAGATAATTTCCTGGTATATTTATTCAAATCAACGAATAAATCGAACAGTTTATGGGGGTTCGGGGGGCAGTAGGACAGACCCCTACCCAAAATTCTAACCTCATCGTTAGTTAGTTCGTGTGTGGATAAATTAAATATACCTTTGGCTAATTTTTGTAGTTGCTTTTTTTGTGTGGTGTTGCCTCTCCCTAGTCTTCCCCGTTGGGGTAAGGTCTTTTCTTTTGTTGTTGTTGTACATGAGGGTGCTGCGGTTGTTGTGTATTCTGATGTTGTTGTGATGGAATCTTGGGTGGACCTATATTCCTCCTCCATAAGGGGGCCAAATTCGGAACCCCTAAAAAATTACTCTTGGAGGTGGATGGTATCTCAACCCTTTGATGACTAGTTTGGCCTTGATCATTTTGGAGGTTAGGTAAATTAAAATTTTGATAGTCATTACCCTGATGTCTATTCCCCCCAGGGTTAGGTGAATTGAAGTTTTGATGGTCATTACCCTGATATCTGTTCCCCCCAGAATTGTACTGGAGGGGTTCAAATCGATTGTATAATGGAATATGATTGGGATTCTGATAGTCATAATGACTATAAGAATTATTCTTATTTTTATTCCTATTGTGTTGGTAATTATGCTGGTAGGGTTGTCTGTTTTGAAATTTCCTATTGTTAGTATTATGTTCCTCCCACTGGGATGTTTGTAATGGTTCTGATGTATTTCTATGATGAGGTATCGATTGGTATGGAGTTTTTGTATTGTTCCTATTCTTAAATGGTACCCTTGTCCATCCCTCATTGTTCTCTTTTGGACCTGCAGTTTTTTTATTATATGTGTATACCGTACCCTCTGCATAGTCCTCCTCATCTCTTTTGAATTTGCCATTCTTAATTCTAATGATATCATTTTGGTATTCATCCACCATTTTTAAGGTTTCAGTATTTAGTCTATTATATTCTGAATGGTCTCTCATGGGTTCCAATTCTTTTTGGATAGCTTCTATCTCTTTTTCCAAATTTTCCACTAGATTTTGTCTATGTGAGATCAATAAATCTATTAGATTAAAGGAACAATCATCTAGTATTTCATACCATTTTTTGGTCAATTCTTGATCATTTTTAAAGGAGCAGTGTTTGAATAATCTAAGTCCTCTTGGGATCTGCTTTTTTTCTTTATACTTCTTTAAACAGTCCAGGTCCCACCAGTGTCTATGCTCATTTTTTAAAAGATCACCTAATTTATTAAACATGGTGTCTATACTTTTGATCACTAGGGGGCCTGGACTGTCCCCTTCAGTACTGGACGGAGGATTAAAAGAATTCCTCCTGTTAGTTCTCTCCAGTGCTGATAACATTTTGGGAAGAAGAGATGTTGTCCCAACCTTATATTGTGTACCCCCTACTACCTAATTAAAACCGATATATTGAGACCTAAACTGCAACAAATATATACAAAATAAAATATAAAGAGGTCCCAATAGTTTATACTGGAAAAATTGCCGCTCAAATATGTGCAATGATAAAATAGCTCAGTATAATTGTATGAGTCACAATGTAATAAACATATAATTTTCGTGGATACTAGTCTGGCTGCACCTCTGTAAGAAGCTAGAATAGTAATAGCTGTAAAAAGATAGTAATGACCACTAGGTCACCAGAGGGCGCTCGTGCGAAACTATTTGTAAATTAAAGTATAGTATACATTTTATATACACAACTTGTATTATAACAAAATGTTTCTAATATATCAATGCTGGGTCATATAAAACAATCTTGCAATATTAAAAGAAATGGAAAGTGGAACCTCATTAAATGATGTTCGATTGGAAGTCCGTGATGGAAATGTCCCAGTGTCAAATGATATATATGAAGTCCTGTGGATCCGATTCAACCCCAGGATAGGATCACTTGAACACTTTTTTCCTTTCTTTTTTTCCCCTTTTCGGCTGCACTCTCCAAACCGATCCCAAGTGGAACACGTATTTTCTAAAAAACGAAGACAAAAAGAGAGGCGCACAAATGTGTGTATCGATAGAGATAAGGGAAGCACACACTTCAGAGGATTTGTACACAGGGTACTCACACTTTAACACAGCACACCAGTGTGCTTGTGGAAACGTGCTGGCAATCAGAGCTGGCCAGCTTGCTCTCTCCGGCTAATCTTCAGTTGCTGCGGCTCTCCGATAAATGAACTGTCTGGTAGTGGTATGCTCACAATCAATCTCCAGGCTCAAGTTGGTTAAAATAAACTTAAAACTTTTATTGCACAGAGTTGACAGGCATATATAAACAAGTTTAAAATTGCTACGCGTTTCTCGGCCCTCCTGGCCGTTTCATCAGGCATATCAAATTAGTTTTAAAACCGGCTTTTTATTGCCGCCACTACCAAACATTTCCACAAACACACCCCTTTCCTGATGGGTGTGTACAGGTAAGTTGAACAACATAGGTGAATTCTTAAAGGAACATATCGGGACCTCTATTTGTTACAACAGTTTCAAGAATTTACAAAAAATATCTATTTTTTTGCAAACAAATTTGTCCTTACTTGAACTGTGTAATGTGATGTGAACATAATACAAATACTGATAATAACTTATAATGGTAATACCCCTGGTCTCATATCGGAGACCTTCTTTTTGGATGGGACCGAAATCCGACCAATCACAGAGCTGCATTTTGATAACTTCCATATGACACACATAACAGTATAACAGTACCACCAATCTATCTAACATACTAACAACGAGGATATTTCTACTGTAGTCTCCTAACAGTTCTACATATGGATAAACACTTGGTTGTGAATTATAATAACACCACTGGTCTAATATCGGGGACCCTTCTTTTTGGATCGCCCTTCAGTAGATACAGTATCGGACCAATCCCAGGACTATATTCTGATGACTTCCATATAAAGTACATATTTGTGATTCAGTATTATAAACTGTACTGCCAATCTATTTTTCATACTTACAACGTGGATATTTCCACTTTGTTCTCCTAACGATTCTACATGTGGGTAAAACACTTGGTTCTGTGACTCCCTAAATCTTAACTAATACATCTGATATTGTGACTAACTACGGTTATGTGATTCTACTCTGATCTGACGATCTAGTAATAGATTAGTGAGGTCATGGTGATGTGTATTATTTTAATGGTTATATGATGTGATGGTGTGCTAATAAATACTTAATGTGAATGATGTGAATATTATTTAGGACATATGTGATTTGAGTGGATAGTCTATAACCATTCATCATATTCATACTTGTGATTATTAATTTTTTGGAAATTTTAACATTATTGGCATATACGTCACGTGTTAATATAATTGTGTTGTGTACTATGTTATAAATTACATCATATAATGGAAAACTAATATATGGTTTGTGAGGGCTTGATATGTGACTATGTGCTCGTATATGTTAACAAATTCGACATCGATTATTACATAGTTTATGTGATATATATGCTAGTGGAGATGAATTGTGTAAGACTAGGTCAGGTACCAAGGTGGATAGCATTATCAAAGTCTCCTAAGTGTGAAGCCCTTAATGTCCCTTTTGTGTTTCCCTAACCGGACAAGGGGTTTTTTTAGAGGTGAGTCACCTAAAATGCGGCCGAGTCTATTACCTCATTAAGGCCATTAGGAAAAAGTGTACCAAACCTATAGATCCAGTACGTTTCCCTTTGACGTAATTTGGTAAACCTGTTGTATCTACAAGAACTGGGGATACTTTCTAGAGGTGTTATGGTATAGGGACAAGTTTCTCCATTGTGCTCATGAACATAGTGTCTTGATACACTATGTTTCATGGATTTTTTCTTTATGTTTCGGCTATGTTCACTCCATCTTTTTCGGATATTTCGGATAGTGCGCCCCAAATACTGTTGTCCACATCTACATGATAAGACATAGACTACATATGAGGAGCTGCATGTTAGATGATTATTGATAGGAAAAATTTCCCCTGTAGTATGTGATTTAATTGTTTTGGTCTTATGTGTAATGTGTTTGCACATGTGGCATCTAGTTTTGCCACATTTAAAAACCCCCCTTTGACCTGTTTGATAATTTGGTGTTGATTTTCCTCTACTTTTTTTCGAAATAACCACCTTACTGGGAGCTAGGGATTGTTTGAACGTAGGTGCTCGTTTGTATATTACGTTTGGTGCACTATGTAGATCTTTCTTCAAAATAGGGTCTTTTAATAATATTGGCCAGTGTTTTTGTAATACTTTTTTTTATATGTTTAGCATTGGAGTTATATTGGGTCACAAAACAGGGTTGCTGAGGTTTCTCTAGAGCCTCATTATCTGCTATTGTAATTTTTTTCTTCATTTGGAGCATAGTGGGTCTATCCAATTTATATGCTTTTTCATATCCACTCATAATGATGTCCCTAGGGTAACCTTTTTCCTCAAATCTCTGGATAAGAATCTTAGATTGTTCACAAAATCTCTCTAATGAACTACAATTTCTTCTAATTCTGCAAAATTGGCTATATGGTATACTGTTTTTCCATTGATGGTAATGGTTGCTATTGTAGTGAAGGAAATTATTGCTATCCACAGTTTTGAAAAATGTGGATGTGGCTATGTTGTGTTCAGTGTCCCATGCCAGGATTAGATCAAGAAATTCTATGGATTCTCGTTGTATATTAGAGGTGAACTGTATACCCATAGAGTTTTTGTTCAGATAAGAACAAAATAATCTGGCCTCATCTACTGTCCCCCTAAAAATAAAAATCAAATCGTCTATATAGCGGCCATAGAACACCAGGCTTGCCTCCCAGTTCGAGTTATATATATAATTCTCCTCGAAATGTCCCATAAAGAGATTAGCAAAACTGGGGGCAAACCTGGTGCCCATGGCCGTCCCCTTTACCTGCAAATAAAAATCATCCAAGAATTGAAAATAATTGTGTTTGAGTATAAACTCAATAAGTGTCAAAATGTATTCTTTTTGGGTACTAGGCATGTACATATCCGAATCCAAATAATGTTTAGTGGCGAGTATTCCTAATTCATGGGAGATATTTGAGTAGAGGGCGCTAACATCTGCTGTTATCCACAAGGCATCCTTCTCATGTTTAAAATCCTTGATCTTAAATAATAGATCAGTGGTATCCCGAATGAATGAGGGTAAATTTTGAACGTACTTTTGCAAAAAGTTATCAATATATTGAGATAACTTATCAGTCAGACTATTGATGCCCGCAATGATGGGGCGGCCGGGTGGTTTGAGACAATTCTTGTGGATCTTTGGAAGATGGTAGTAGTAAGGGGTTGACTACTACCTTACTACTACCATCTTCCAAAGATCCACAAGAATTGTCTCAAACCACCCGGCCGCCCCATCATTGCGGGCATCAATAGTCTGACTGATAAGTTATCTCAATATATTGATAACTTTTTGCAAAAGTACGTTCAAAATTTACCCTCATTCATTCGGGATACCACTGATCTATTATTTAAGATCAAGGATTTTAAACATGAGAAGGATGCCTTGTGGATAACAGCAGATGTTAGCGCCCTCTACTCAAATATCTCCCATGAATTAGGAATACTCGCCACTAAACATTATTTGGATTCGGATATGTACATGCCTAGTACCCAAAAAGAATACATTTTGACACTTATTGAGTTTATACTCAAACACAATTATTTTCAATTCTTGGATGATTTTTATTTGCAGGTAAAGGGGACGGCCATGGGCACCAGGTTTGCCCCCAGTTTTGCTAATCTCTTTATGGGACATTTCGAGGAGAATTATATATATAACTCGAACTGGGAGGCAAGCCTGGTGTTCTATGGCCGCTATATAGACGATTTGATTTTTATTTTTAGGGGGACAGTAGATGAGGCCAGATTATTTTGTTCTTATCTGAACAAAAACTCTATGGGTATACAGTTCACCTCTAATATACAACGAGAATCCATAGAATTTCTTGATCTAATCCTGGCATGGGACACTGAACACAACATAGCCACATCCACATTTTTCAAAACTGTGGATAGCAATAATTTCCTTCACTACAATAGCAACCATTACCATCAATGGAAAAACAGTATACCATATAGCCAATTTTGCAGAATTAGAAGAAATTGTAGTTCATTAGAGAGATTTTGTGAACAATCTAAGATTCTTATCCAGAGATTTGAGGAAAAAGGTTACCCTAGGGACATCATTATGAGTGGATATGAAAAAGCATATAAATTGGATAGACCCACTATGCTCCAAATGAAGAAAAAAATTACAATAGCAGATAATGAGGCTCTAGAGAAACCTCAGCAACCCTGTTTTGTGACCCAATATAACTCCAATGCTAAACATATAAAAAAAGTATTACAAAAACACTGGCCAATATTATTAAAAGACCCTATTTTGAAGAAAGATCTACATAGTGCACCAAACGTAATATACAAACGAGCACCTACGTTCAAACAATCCCTAGCTCCCAGTAAGGTGGTTATTTCGAAAAAAAGTAGAGGAAAATCAACACCAAATTATCAAACAGGTCAAAGGGGGGTTTTTAAATGTGGCAAAACTAGATGCCACATGTGCAAACACATTACACATAAGACCAAAACAATTAAATCACATACTACAGGGGAAATTTTTCCTATCAATAATCATCTAACATGCAGCTCCTCATATGTAGTCTATGTCTTATCATGTAGATGTGGACAACAGTATTTGGGGCGCACTATCCGAAATATCCGAAAAAGATGGAGTGAACATAGCCGAAACATAAAGAAAAAATCCATGAAACATAGTGTATCAAGACACTATGTTCATGAGCACAATGGAGAAACTTGTCCCTATACCATAACACCTCTAGAAAGTATCCCCAGTTCTTGTAGATACAACAGGTTTACCAAATTACGTCAAAGGGAAACGTACTGGATCTATAGGTTTGGTACACTTTTTCCTAATGGCCTTAATGAGGTAATAGACTCGGCCGCATTTTAGGTGACTCACCTCTAAAAAAACCCCTTGTCCGGTTAGGGAAACACAAAAGGGACATTAAGGGCTTCACACTTAGGAGACTTTGATAATGCTATCCACCTTGGTACCTGACCTAGTCTTACACAATTCATCTCCACTAGCATATATATCACATAAACTATGTAATAATCGATGTCGAATTTGTTAACATATACGAGCACATAGTCACATATCAAGCCCTCACAAACCATATATTAGTTTTCCATTATATGATGTAATTTATAACATAGTACACAACACAATTATATTAACACGTGACGTATATGCCAATAATGTTAAAATTTCCAAAAAATTAATAATCACAAGTATGAATATGATGAATGGTTATAGACTATCCACTCAAATCACATATGTCCTAAATAATATTCACATCATTCACATTAAGTATTTATTAGCACACCATCACATCATATAACCATTAAAATAATACACATCACCATGACCTCACTAATCTATTACTAGATCGTCAGATCAGAGTAGAATCACATAACCGTAGTTAGTCACAATATCAGATGTATTAGTTAAGATTTAGGGAGTCACAGAACCAAGTGTTTTACCCACATGTAGAATCGTTAGGAGAACAAAGTGGAAATATCCACGTTGTAAGTATGAAAAATAGATTGGCAGTACAGTTTATAATACTGAATCACAAATATGTACTTTATATGGAAGTCATCAGAATATAGTCCTGGGATTGGTCCGATACTGTATCTACTGAAGGGCGATCCAAAAAGAAGGGTCCCCGATATTAGACCAGTGGTGTTATTATAATTCACAACCAAGTGTTTATCCATATGTAGAACTGTTAGGAGACTACAGTAGAAATATCCTCGTTGTTAGTATGTTAGATAGATTGGTGGTACTGTTACACTGTTATGTGTGTCATATGGAAGTTATCAAAATGCAGCTCTGTGATTGGTCGGATTTCGGTCCCATCCAAAAAGAAGGTCTCCGATATGAGACCAGGGGTATTACCATTATAAGTTATTATCAGTATTTGTATTATGTTCACATCACATTACACAGTTCAAGTAAGGACAAATTTGTTTGCAAAAAAATAGATATTTTTTGTAAATTCTTGAAACTGTTGTAACAAATAGAGGTCCCGATATGTTCCTTTAAGAATTCACCTATGTTGTTCAACTTACCTGTACACACCCATCAGGAAAGGGGTGTGTTTGTGGAAATGTTTGGTAGTGGCGGCAATAAAAAGCCGGTTTTAAAACTAATTTGATATGCCTGATGAAACGGCCAGGAGGGCCGAGAAACGCGTAGCAATTTTAAACTTGTTTATATATGCCTGTCAACTCTGTGCAATAAAAGTTTTAAGTTTATTTTAACCAACTTGAGCCTGGAGATTGATTGTGAGCATACCACTACCAGACAGTTCATTTATCGGAGAGCCGCAGCAACTGAAGATTAGCCGGAGAGAGCAAGCTGGCCAGCTCTGATTGCCAGCACGTTTCCACAAGCACACTGGTGTGCTGTGTTAAAGTGTGAGTACCCTGTGTACAAATCCTCTGAAGTGTGTGCTTCCCTTATCTCTATCGATACACACATTTGTGCGCCTCTCTTTTTGTCTTCGTTTTTTAGAAAATACGTGTTCCACTTGGGATCGGTTTGGAGAGTGCAGCCGAAAAGGGGAAAAAAAGAAAGGAAAAAAGTGTTCAAGTGATCCTATCCTGGGGTTGAATCGGATCCACAGGACTTCATATATATCATTTGACACTGGGACATTTCCATCACGGACTTCCAATCGAACATCATTTAATGAGGTTCCACTTTCCATTTCTTTTAATATTGCAAGATTGTTTTATATGACCCAGCATTGATATATTAGAAACATTTTGTTATAATACAAGTTGTGTATATAAAATGTATACTATACTTTAATTTACAAATAGTTTCGCACGAGCGCCCTCTGGTGACCTAGTGGTCATTACTATCTTTTTACAGCTATTACTATTCTAGCTTCTTACAGAGGTGCAGCCAGACTAGTATCCACGAAAATTATATGTTTATTACATTGTGACTCATACAATTATACTGAGCTATTTTATCATTGCACATATTTGAGCGGCAATTTTTCCAGTATAAACTATTGGGACCTCTTTATATTTTATTTTGTATATATTTGTTGCAGTTTAGGTCTCAATATATCGGTTTTAATTAGGTAGTAGGGGGTACACAATATAAGGTTGGGACAACATCTCTTCTTCCCAAAATGTTATCAGCACTGGAGAGAACTAACAGGAGGAATTCTTTTAATCCTCCGTCCAGTACTGAAGGGGACAGTCCAGGCCCCCTAGTGATCAAAAGTATAGACACCATGTTTAATAAATTAGGTGATCTTTTAAAAAATGAGCATAGACACTGGTGGGACCTGGACTGTTTAAAGAAGTATAAAGAAAAAAAGCAGATCCAAAGAGGACTTAGATTATTCAAACACTGCTCCTTTAAAAATGATCAAGAATTGACCAAAAAATGGTATGAAATACTAGATGATTGTTCCTTTAATCTAATAGATTTATTGATCTCACATAGACAAAATCTAGTGGAAAATTTGGAAAAAGAGATAGAAGCTATCCAAAAAGAATTGGAACCCATGAGAGACCATTCAGAATATAATAGACTAAATACTGAAACCTTAAAAATGGTGGATGAATACCAAAATGATATCATTAGAATTAAGAATGGCAAATTCAAAAGAGATGAGGAGGACTATGCAGAGGGTACGGTATACACATATAATAAAAAAACTGCAGGTCCAAAAGAGAACAATGAGGGATGGACAAGGGTACCATTTAAGAATAGGAACAAAACAAAAACTCCATACCAATCGATACCTCATCATAGAAATACATCAGAACCATTACAAACATCCCAGTGGGAGGAACATAATACTAACAATAGGAAATTTCAAAACAGACAACCCTACCAGCATAATTACCAACACAATAGGAATAAAAATAAGAATAATTCTTATAGTCATTATGACTATCAGAATCCCAATCATATTCCATTATACAATCGATTTGAACCCCTCCAGTACAATTCTGGGGGGAACAGATATCAGGGTAATGACCATCAAAACTTCAATTCACCTAACCCTGGGGGGAATAGACATCAGGGTAATGACTATCAAAATTTTAATTTACCTAACCTCCAAAATGATCAAGGCCAAACTAGTCATCAAAGGGTTGAGATACCATCCACCTCCAAGAGTAATTTTTTAGGGGTTCCGAATTTGGCCCCCTTATGGAGGAGGAATATAGGTCCACCCAAGATTCCATCACAACAACATCAGAATACACAACAACCGCAGCACCCTCATGTACAACAACAACAAAAGAAAAGACCTTACCCCAACGGGGAAGACGAGGGAGAGGCAACACCACACAAAAAAAGCAACTACAAAAATTAGCCAAAGGTATATTTAATTTATCCACACACGAACTAACTAACGATGAGGTTAGAATTTTGGGTAGGGGTCTGTCCTACTGCCCCCCGAACCCCCATAAACTGTTCGATTTATTCGTTGATTTGAATAAATATACCAGGAAATTATCTCTACAGAGATACTTCTCTATAAAAAATCTCAAAAAAAGAAACGTGGAGGGATTGCCCATTATTACTAATTCCATGAACAGCCAGACCCAGACCATTTATGCTGAACCAGATCTTATAGCGGAGGACCTTTTTGAAGGATATATACATACCACATTATCATTACCATCCAATTTTAATCCCCCTAAGGAGGATGTCACATATATAGACCTTTTCCAACAGTTGGTAATGGAAGATTTTAACAAATTACCCAGTAAATCAAATAAACACACAAGACTTTGGCCTAATGAGGAAAGAGCCCTCAAATCCCTGGCCAATTATTCTAATTTGGTAATTAGACAGGCGGACAAGGGTGGGGGGATTGTCCTTCAGGACTACAAAGATTATGTGAATGAGGCTTATAATATCCTTTTAAATGTTGAATACTACAGGAAATTGGATGCAGATCCCACAGCTGTATTTTTGGGGAAATTGTTGGATGTTTTGGAGGATGGTAGTGGTAAGGGGATACTAAACACCAAGGAACGGAAATTTTTGACTCCCACACATCCGTCAACCCCTTACTACTACCATCTTCCAAAGATCCACAAGAATTGTCTCAAACCACCCGGCCGCCCCATCATTGCGGGCATCAATAGTCTGACTGATAAGTTATCTCAATATATTGATAACTTTTTGCAAAAGTACGTTCAAAATTTACCCTCATTCATTCGGGATACCACTGATCTATTATTTAAGATCAAGGATTTTAAACATGAGAAGGATGCCTTGTGGATAACAGCAGATGTTAGCGCCCTCTACTCAAATATCTCCCATGAATTAGGAATACTCGCCACTAAACATTATTTGGATTCGGATATGTACATGCCTAGTACCCAAAAAGAATACATTTTGACACTTATTGAGTTTATACTCAAACACAATTATTTTCAATTCTTGGATGATTTTTATTTGCAGGTAAAGGGGACGGCCATGGGCACCAGGTTTGCCCCCAGTTTTGCTAATCTCTTTATGGGACATTTCGAGGAGAATTATATATATAACTCGAACTGGGAGGCAAGCCTGGTGTTCTATGGCCGCTATATAGACGATTTGATTTTTATTTTTAGGGGGACAGTAGATGAGGCCAGATTATTTTGTTCTTATCTGAACAAAAACTCTATGGGTATACAGTTCACCTCTAATATACAACGAGAATCCATAGAATTTCTTGATCTAATCCTGGCATGGGACACTGAACACAACATAGCCACATCCACATTTTTCAAAACTGTGGATAGCAATAATTTCCTTCACTACAATAGCAACCATTACCATCAATGGAAAAACAGTATACCATATAGCCAATTTTGCAGAATTAGAAGAAATTGTAGTTCATTAGAGAGATTTTGTGAACAATCTAAGATTCTTATCCAGAGATTTGAGGAAAAAGGTTACCCTAGGGACATCATTATGAGTGGATATGAAAAAGCATATAAATTGGATAGACCCACTATGCTCCAAATGAAGAAAAAAATTACAATAGCAGATAATGAGGCTCTAGAGAAACCTCAGCAACCCTGTTTTGTGACCCAATATAACTCCAATGCTAAACATATAAAAAAAGTATTACAAAAACACTGGCCAATATTATTAAAAGACCCTATTTTGAAGAAAGATCTACATAGTGCACCAAACGTAATATACAAACGAGCACCTACGTTCAAACAATCCCTAGCTCCCAGTAAGGTGGTTATTTCGAAAAAAAGTAGAGGAAAATCAACACCAAATTATCAAACAGGTCAAAGGGGGGTTTTTAAATGTGGCAAAACTAGATGCCACATGTGCAAACACATTACACATAAGACCAAAACAATTAAATCACATACTACAGGGGAAATTTTTCCTATCAATAATCATCTAACATGCAGCTCCTCATATGTAGTCTATGTCTTATCATGTAGATGTGGACAACAGTATTTGGGGCGCACTATCCGAAATATCCGAAAAAGATGGAGTGAACATAGCCGAAACATAAAGAAAAAATCCATGAAACATAGTGTATCAAGACACTATGTTCATGAGCACAATGGAGAAACTTGTCCCTATACCATAACACCTCTAGAAAGTATCCCCAGTTCTTGTAGATACAACAGGTTTACCAAATTACGTCAAAGGGAAACGTACTGGATCTATAGGTTTGGTACACTTTTTCCTAATGGCCTTAATGAGGTAATAGACTCGGCCGCATTTTAGGTGACTCACCTCTAAAAAAACCCCTTGTCCGGTTAGGGAAACACAAAAGGGACATTAAGGGCTTCACACTTAGGAGACTTTGATAATGCTATCCACCTTGGTACCTGACCTAGTCTTACACAATTCATCTCCACTAGCATATATATCACATAAACTATGTAATAATCGATGTCGAATTTGTTAACATATACGAGCACATAGTCACATATCAAGCCCTCACAAACCATATATTAGTTTTCCATTATATGATGTAATTTATAACATAGTACACAACACAATTATATTAACACGTGACGTATATGCCAATAATGTTAAAATTTCCAAAAAATTAATAATCACAAGTATGAATATGATGAATGGTTATAGACTATCCACTCAAATCACATATGTCCTAAATAATATTCACATCATTCACATTAAGTATTTATTAGCACACCATCACATCATATAACCATTAAAATAATACACATCACCATGACCTCACTAATCTATTACTAGATCGTCAGATCAGAGTAGAATCACATAACCGTAGTTAGTCACAATATCAGATGTATTAGTTAAGATTTAGGGAGTCACAGAACCAAGTGTTTTACCCACATGTAGAATCGTTAGGAGAACAAAGTGGAAATATCCACGTTGTAAGTATGAAAAATAGATTGGCAGTACAGTTTATAATACTGAATCACAAATATGTACTTTATATGGAAGTCATCAGAATATAGTCCTGGGATTGGTCCGATACTGTATCTACTGAAGGGCGATCCAAAAAGAAGGGTCCCCGATATTAGACCAGTGGTGTTATTATAATTCACAACCAAGTGTTTATCCATATGTAGAACTGTTAGGAGACTACAGTAGAAATATCCTCGTTGTTAGTATGTTAGATAGATTGGTGGTACTGTTATACTGTTATGTGTGTCATATGGAAGTTATCAAAATGCAGCTCTGTGATTGGTCGGATTTCGGTCCCATCCAAAAAGAAGGTCTCCGATATGAGACCAGGGGTATTACCATTATAAGTTATTATCAGTATTTGTATTATGTTCACATCACATTACACAGTTCAAGTAAGGACAAATTTGTTTGCAAAAAAATAGATATTTTTTGTAAATTCTTGAAACTGTTGTAACAAATAGAGGTCCCGATATGTTCCTTTAAGAATTCACCTATGTTGTTCAACTTACCTGTACACACCCATCAGGAAAGGGGTGTGTTTGTGGAAATGTTTGGTAGTGGCGGCAATAAAAAGCCGGTTTTAAAACTAATTTGATATGCCTGATGAAACGGCCAGGAGGGCCGAGAAACGCGTAGCAATTTTAAACTTGTTTATATATGCCTGTCAACTCTGTGCAATAAAAGTTTTAAGTTTATTTTAACCAACTTGAGCCTGGAGATTGATTGTGAGCATACCACTACCAGACAGTTCATTTATCGGAGAGCCGCAGCAACTGAAGATTAGCCGGAGAGAGCAAGCTGGCCAGCTCTGATTGCCAGCACGTTTCCACAAGCACACTGGTGTGCTGTGTTAAAGTGTGAGTACCCTGTGTACAAATCCTCTGAAGTGTGTGCTTCCCTTATCTCTATCGATACACACATTTGTGCGCCTCTCTTTTTGTCTTCGTTTTTTAGAAAATACGTGTTCCACTTGGGATCGGTTTGGAGAGTGCAGCCGAAAAGGGGAAAAAAAGAAAGGAAAAAAGTGTTCAAGTGATCCTATCCTGGGGTTGAATCGGATCCACAGGACTTCATATATATCATTTGACACTGGGACATTTCCATCACGGACTTCCAATCGAACATCATTTAATGAGGTTCCACTTTCCATTTCTTTTAATATTGCAAGATTGTTTTATATGACCCAGCATTGATATATTAGAAACATTTTGTTATAATACAAGTTGTGTATATAAAATGTATACTATACTTTAATTTACAAATAGTTTCGCACGAGCGCCCTCTGGTGACCTAGTGGTCATTACTATCTTTTTACAGCTATTACTATTCTAGCTTCTTACAGAGGTGCAGCCAGACTAGTATCCACGAAAATTATATGTTTATTACATTGTGACTCATACAATTATACTGAGCTATTTTATCATTGCACATATTTGAGCGGCAATTTTTCCAGTATAAACTATTGGGACCTCTTTATATTTTATTTTGTATATATTTGTTGCAGTTTAGGTCTCAATATATCGGTTTTAATTAGGTAGTAGGGGGTACACAATATAAGGTTGGGACAACATCTCTTCTTCCCAAAATGTTATCAGCACTGGAGAGAACTAACAGGAGGAATTCTTTTAATCCTCCGTCCAGTACTGAAGGGGACAGTCCAGGCCCCCTAGTGATCAAAAGTATAGACACCATGTTTAATAAATTAGGTGATCTTTTAAAAAATGAGCATAGACACTGGTGGGACCTGGACTGTTTAAAGAAGTATAAAGAAAAAAAGCAGATCCCAAGAGGACTTAGATTATTCAAACACTGCTCCTTTAAAAATGATCAAGAATTGACCAAAAAATGGTATGAAATACTAGATGATTGTTCCTTTAATCTAATAGATTTATTGATCTCACATAGACAAAATCTAGTGGAAAATTTGGAAAAAGAGATAGAAGCTATCCAAAAAGAATTGGAACCCATGAGAGACCATTCAGAATATAATAGACTAAATACTGAAACCTTAAAAATGGTGGATGAATACCAAAATGATATCATTAGAATTAAGAATGGCAAATTCAAAAGAGATGAGGAGGACTATGCAGAGGGTACGGTATACACATATAATAAAAAAACTGCAGGTCCAAAAGAGAACAATGAGGGATGGACAAGGGTACCATTTAAGAATAGGAACAATACAAAAACTCCATACCAATCGATACCTCATCATAGAAATACATCAGAACCATTACAAACATCCCAGTGGGAGGAACATAATACTAACAATAGGAAATTTCAAAACAGACAACCCTACCAGCATAATTACCAACACAATAGGAATAAAAATAAGAATAATTCTTATAGTCATTATGACTATCAGAATCCCAATCATATTCCATTATACAATCGATTTGAACCCCTCCAGTACAATTCTGGGGGGAACAGATATCAGGGTAATGACCATCAAAACTTCAATTCACCTAACCCTGGGGGGAATAGACATCAGGGTAATGACTATCAAAATTTTAATTTACCTAACCTCCAAAATGATCAAGGCCAAACTAGTCATCAAAGGGTTGAGATACCATCCACCTCCAAGAGTAATTTTTTAGGGGTTCCGAATTTGGCCCCCTTATGGAGGAGGAATATAGGTCCACCCAAGATTCCATCACAACAACATCAGAATACACAACAACCGCAGCACCCTCATGTACAACAACAACAAAAGAAAAGACCTTACCCCAACGGGGAAGACGAGGGAGAGGCAACACCACACAAAAAAAGCAACTACAAAAATTAGCCAAAGGTATATTTAATTTATCCACACACGAACTAACTAACGATGAGGTTAGAATTTTGGGTAGGGGTCTGTCCTACTGCCCCCCGAACCCCCATAAACTGTTCGATTTATTCGTTGATTTGAATAAATATACCAGGAAATTATCTCTACAGAGATACTTCTCTATAAAAAATCTCAAAAAAAGAAACGTGGAGGGATTGCCCATTATTACTAATTCCATGAACAGCCAGACCCAGACCATTTATGCTGAACCAGATCTTATAGCGGAGGACCTTTTTGAAGGATATATACATACCACATTATCATTACCATCCAATTTTAATCCCCCTAAGGAGGATGTCACATATATAGACCTTTTCCAACAGTTGGTAATGGAAGATTTTAACAAATTTCCCAGTAAATCAAATAAACACACAAGACTTTGGCCTAATGAGGAAAGAGCCCTCAAATCCCTGGCCAATGATTCTAATTTGGTAATTAGACAGGCGGACAAGGGTGGGGGGATTGTCCTTCAGGACTACAAAGATTATGTGAATGAGGCTTATAATATCCTTTTAAATGTTGAATACTACAGGAAATTGGATGCAGATCCCACAGCTGTATTTTTGGGGAAATTGTTGGATGTTTTGGAGGATGGTAGTGGTAAGGGGATACTAAACACCAAGGAACGGAAATTTTTGACTCCCACACATCCGTCAACCCCTTACTACTACCATCTTCCAAAGATCCACAAGAATTGTCTCAAACCACCCGGCCGCCCCATCATTGCGGGCATCAATAGTCTGACTGATAAGTTATCTCAATATATTGATAACTTTTTGCAAAAGTACGTTCAAAATTTACCCTCATTCATTCGGGATACCACTGATCTATTATTTAAGATCAAGGATTTTAAACATGAGAAGGATGCCTTGTGGATAACAGCAGATGTTAGCGCCCTCTACTCAAATATCTCCCATGAATTAGGAATACTCGCCACTAAACATTATTTGGATTCGGATATGTACATGCCTAGTACCCAAAAAGAATACATTTTGACACTTATTGAGTTTATACTCAAACACAATTATTTTCAATTCTTGGATGATTTTTATTTGCAGGTAAAGGGGACGGCCATGGGCACCAGGTTTGCCCCCAGTTTTGCTAATCTCTTTATGGGACATTTCGAGGAGAATTATATATATAACTCGAACTGGGAGGCAAGCCTGGTGTTCTATGGCCGCTATATAGACGATTTGATTTTTATTTTTAGGGGGACAGTAGATGAGGCCAGATTATTTTGTTCTTATCTGAACAAAAACTCTATGGGTATACAGTTCACCTCTAATATACAACGAGAATCCATAGAATTTCTTGATCTAATCCTGGCATGGGACACTGAACACAACATAGCCACATCCACATTTTTCAAAACTGTGGATAGCAATAATTTCCTTCACTACAATAGCAACCATTACCATCAATGGAAAAACAGTATACCATATAGCCAATTTTGCAGAATTAGAAGAAATTGTAGTTCATTAGAGAGATTTTGTGAACAATCTAAGATTCTTATCCAGAGATTTGAGGAAAAAGGTTACCCTAGGGACATCATTATGAGTGGATATGAAAAAGCATATAAATTGGATAGACCCACTATGCTCCAAATGAAGAAAAAAATTACAATAGCAGATAATGAGGCTCTAGAGAAACCTCAGCAACCCTGTTTTGTGACCCAATATAACTCCAATGCTAAACATATAAAAAAAGTATTACAAAAACACTGGCCAATATTATTAAAAGACCCTATTTTGAAGAAAGATCTACATAGTGCACCAAACGTAATATACAAACGAGCACCTACGTTCAAACAATCCCTAGCTCCCAGTAAGGTGGTTATTTCGAAAAAAAGTAGAGGAAAATCAACACCAAATTATCAAACAGGTCAAAGGGGGGTTTTTAAATGTGGCAAAACTAGATGCCACATGTGCAAACACATTACACATAAGACCAAAACAATTAAATCACATACTACAGGGGAAATTTTTCCTATCAATAATCATCTAACATGCAGCTCCTCATATGTAGTCTATGTCTTATCATGTAGATGTGGACAACAGTATTTGGGGCGCACTATCCGAAATATCCGAAAAAGATGGAGTGAACATAGCCGAAACATAAAGAAAAAATCCATGAAACATAGTGTATCAAGACACTATGTTCATGAGCACAATGGAGAAACTTGTCCCTATACCATAACACCTCTAGAAAGTATCCCCAGTTCTTGTAGATACAACAGGTTTACCAAATTACGTCAAAGGGAAACGTACTGGATCTATAGGTTTGGTACACTTTTTCCTAATGGCCTTAATGAGGTAATAGACTCGGCCGCATTTTAGGTGACTCACCTCTAAAAAAACCCCTTGTCCGGTTAGGGAAACACAAAAGGGACATTAAGGGCTTCACACTTAGGAGACTTTGATAATGCTATCCACCTTGGTACCTGACCTAGTCTTACACAATTCATCTCCACTAGCATATATATCACATAAACTATGTAATAATCGATGTCGAATTTGTTAACATATACGAGCACATAGTCACATATCAAGCCCTCACAAACCATATATTAGTTTTCCATTATATGATGTAATTTATAACATAGTACACAACACAATTATATTAACACGTGACGTATATGCCAATAATGTTAAAATTTCCAAAAAATTAATAATCACAAGTATGAATATGATGAATGGTTATAGACTATCCACTCAAATCACATATGTCCTAAATAATATTCACATCATTCACATTAAGTATTTATTAGCACACCATCACATCATATAACCATTAAAATAATACACATCACCATGACCTCACTAATCTATTACTAGATCGTCAGATCAGAGTAGAATCACATAACCGTAGTTAGTCACAATATCAGATGTATTAGTTAAGATTTAGGGAGTCACAGAACCAAGTGTTTTACCCACATGTAGAATCGTTAGGAGAACAAAGTGGAAATATCCACGTTGTAAGTATGAAAAATAGATTGGCAGTACAGTTTATAATACTGAATCACAAATATGTACTTTATATGGAAGTCATCAGAATATAGTCCTGGGATTGGTCCGATACTGTATCTACTGAAGGGCGATCCAAAAAGAAGGGTCCCCGATATTAGACCAGTGGTGTTATTATAATTCACAACCAAGTGTTTATCCATATGTAGAACTGTTAGGAGACTACAGTAGAAATATCCTCGTTGTTAGTATGTTAGATAGATTGGTGGTACTGTTATACTGTTATGTGTGTCATATGGAAGTTATCAAAATGCAGCTCTGTGATTGGTCGGATTTCGGTCCCATCCAAAAAGAAGGTCTCCGATATGAGACCAGGGGTATTACCATTATAAGTTATTATCAGTATTTGTATTATGTTCACATCACATTACACAGTTCAAGTAAGGACAAATTTGTTTGCAAAAAAATAGATATTTTTTGTAAATTCTTGAAACTGTTGTAACAAATAGAGGTCCCGATATGTTCCTTTAAGAATTCACCTATGTTGTTCAACTTACCTGTACACACCCATCAGGAAAGGGGTGTGTTTGTGGAAATGTTTGGTAGTGGCGGCAATAAAAAGCCGGTTTTAAAACTAATTTGATATGCCTGATGAAACGGCCAGGAGGGCCGAGAAACGCGTAGCAATTTTAAACTTGTTTATATATGCCTGTCAACTCTGTGCAATAAAAGTTTTAAGTTTATTTTAACCAACTTGAGCCTGGAGATTGATTGTGAGCATACCACTACCAGACAGTTCATTTATCGGAGAGCCGCAGCAACTGAAGATTAGCCGGAGAGAGCAAGCTGGCCAGCTCTGATTGCCAGCACGTTTCCACAAGCACACTGGTGTGCTGTGTTAAAGTGTGAGTACCCTGTGTACAAATCCTCTGAAGTGTGTGCTTCCCTTATCTCTATCGATACACACATTTGTGCGCCTCTCTTTTTGTCTTCGTTTTTTAGATTTGACTTTAGCGCCTAAACTCAAATTTATAAATAGCTGGCTTATTAGGCAACCTGAGATATCTAAATGAGATAGCAGGGTTGAGTACTCATGATCAATATATGCTTATTCTTTATCTCGTGCTTTAATTTACTGATATACAGGGCTCTCCTTGCAGCTAAAAGAATGTAGAACACTGCAGATGTAGCACCACATTTAAGTTTGATAGTCCCCTTAAACAATAGACTTCTATCATACTATATTAAAAATATGAGGTCCCTGTTGCCTTAAACGTTTTATTAGTATCAGTCTCTACTTATTGTGTACATATTTACTAATACCCAAGAGTGGCCATCCCAACCACTAATCTTCCTCCATATTATACCTCTAGAGTAACCAGGCCCCTGAGTAGTCATTCACAACTTAAGAGGAACATTTAGTTTATACTCTGTTGGATGTGCTAGCATATAAGATCTCATTGTATGTGGCAATACATTATCCTGGTATAAAAGTATATAGTGGGTCCAAAAGTGGCCTTAGGTTACCAAATATCCTCATAAAAGTATCATTTATATTAACCTTGAAAGCCCAAGAGTGGCTTTACTTTGTCAAATGAGGGGCTAATTCAAAGAGATCTTTGTTGCTTCAAACTTTTCAGTGGTATCCGTTGCTAATTATAGTTTACATATATCCTAACTCCTAAGAATAGTTATCCTAACCACCAATCTTCCTCTATATTATACCATCAGAGTAACCAGGTCCATGAGGGACCGTCTAAAACTTATGAGGAACATTAAGTTATTATTTGTGTCTGATGTGCTAGCTTAAATGACCTCATTCTATGTTGTTATACTTGTTATTGTTATACTTGTTGTTGTTATATACCCTGTGCCAATATGCGATTAACATACTATAAATCTGACTACTTAAAGCTATTCCAAGGGCGCAAGAGTGGCCTCTAACGTAATTACCATATGATATAACTCTAATTTCCCAGAGGGTCCATGAGTGACCAATGTTGTAGTTACCACTATACTAAAGTTTCATTCAAAATGGAGGTTTCTGAAGTATATGTCTCTTTACCTAATGACCTAGCTATTATTTATTGTCTGTATAGCTCAACTGTGTTAAAGTATGTCATTATGATTATTATTCTTGTAACATGGCATAGTTTTATTTTCTGTACTTTACTAAAAACCTCAATAAAAGAATATTTTTAAAAAATAAAAAAAATAAGCAAAATTAAACATTGTTACAAAACCATTTCCAAATGGGCTATATAAATGGATCATCTACAAAATATTTATGCAAAGAAAAATCTAGTGTACAATGTCCCTTTAATGCGTGTTACAGACAAAGTAAGAAATTAGCTCTCACATTTACATAAGAGGATTATCTACAGGACCAATCCAGGCACATTATATTAGGTCACCCTGCCCCGGCCGCATACAGTGCGGCACATATCAAAGCACCCTATGGTGATATAAAATCAAAATATGGGTAACAAGTTGTCACCCATTGCTAGAACGTAGACTACATATAGGCATAAATATATGGCAAGCTGATTACACTTGTATAGCTGGAAGATTCATCTAAAGGTATCTCAGAGTGAGCTTTACAAATGAAATAAATGGACATTTAACAATACCAATTTTTAACTTCTAATTACAATGAGTGTGCCCAACAGACACCTAGTAGATGAAATGTATCTCACCCTGGTGGGGGACTACAACAATTAAACTGTACATTTTTCATAAAAAATCCCCATAAAATTACTTGATTGTAAGAATAAGATAATAGAACTATATAGTAAATCATTAACCCACTCAGGGAAAAATCTGCCTAAAAACATCATAAAATCATCATAGTGGTAGTTCCATGTAGTCATCTTTAACCTGTAGTATTTTGTTAGTGAGCTAGTAAAATGAAACCTGCATATCACACAACACTTCCTTTCTTGTGGAGCCTCAGTTTCCCATATTGTGACGGTTGACCACTGAATAGAGATCCAGAATCTATATGCTGCCCAAATAAATTTGTAAGGTAGCTTTCCTCTTGTAAACTTGATTCTAGCACTGTTGATTCTGACATATTTCTCATCACTTTGATCTGTCAACAGATCCCAGCAGGGTATTTTTTTATTTTTAAGAAATCACCCCAAACGTGCTCACTCTGAGTGATTGACAGACCCTTCTCTTGTGTGATTGGTCACTCAAGGGAAGGGAGCGGCATTACACACTCACTTGAGTATGTAATGGTATGTCGTGGAGCCGTGCAGTTATGTTCTCAAGATTGAAACATATGGCCCATTATCTGCTATTGCCTCCCGATTACAGGGTTGATCACAGTCCTCATATGGCCCATTATTTGCTATTGCCTCCCGATTACAGGGTCGATCACAGTCCTTTAGAAAAGTTTATCTAAGTTTTTTTTTTTACAAATTTCCTTTATTAAAGTCTATAGGAATTTTAGTAGATAAATAATTTAATGTACATTTCTAAAAGACCCCTGTATCATCTTAAAAGTCACTGAAGAATATTTTTAAAAAAAATGTTCACTCCCCTAGGACAACATGTAAAAGGGTACGGTCCAAATAATTCTTAATAAAGTAAACCATAAACTTACACTGTTAGTGTTTAAGTACTGTACAACAAATTCCGTTTCACTTAAGTCATCCGTCCAAACAAGAATTCAATGGTATATGAACGTCTTATAAAAATAATTGCTGAAATACAGATCTCTTTTTCCATAGAATTTATGAAGTCTGGGTACAAAACTCCAAAACAGAATTTCTTACTATGATTTAGCTCATATTATCATATATATTGTTATATCTTCATTATATAATTATGTCTGAATTTATGTGTGTGTATGTATATACTAGAGGCTAAATGCATTTTAATATTATTACTTTTGTTACTGCCAGAATTTAAACCACATGTTTTTTCTTATATATAACACACAGATCGATGCTTACGTCACTACAGATGTTCCGAACGCAAGTTCGGCACAATCTGACTACTTTTGGTAGTTATCAAACTACTACCAGTTACGCTCGCCACTATTCCGGGCCAGCGTACCTGGATTTCAATCCGCCGCCCTGGAGGCGGCGGATCCCATAGGAATCAATGGGAGTCTGAACATAGCGAAAGCTCATGTTCGCTGCTGCCCGATATCCCATTAATTCCTATGGGAGATGTCTGCACCTAACACCCTAACATGTACCCCGAGTCTAAACACCCCTAATCTGCCCCCCCTACACCGCCGCAACTAAATAAACTTATTACCCCTAAACCGCCGCTCCCTGACCCCGCCGCCACCTACATTATACATATTAACCCCTAATCTGCCGCCCCTAAACCGCCGCCACCTACATAAACTTATTAACCCCTATCCTGCGGATCCCGGACCCCGCCACAACTAAATAAATTGTTTAACCCCTAAACCGCCGCTCCCGGACCCCGCCGCCACCTACATAATACCTATTAACCCCTATCCTGCCCCCCCTACACCGCCGCCACCTATAATAAAAGTATTAACCCCTAAACCTAAGTCTAACACTAACCCTAACACCCCCTTAACTTAAATATTAATTAAATAAATCTAAATAATATTACTCTTATTAAATAAATGAATCCTATTTAAAACTAAAAACTTACCTGTAAAATAAACCATAAGATAGTTACAATGTAATTAATAATTACATTGTAGCTATTTTAGGATTTTTTTTTATTTTACAGGCAACTTTGTATTTATTTTAACTAGGTATAATAGTTATTAAATAGTTATTAACTATTTAATAACTACCTAGCTAAAAGAAATACAAAATTACTTGTAAAATAAAACCTAACCTAAGTTACAATTAAACCTAACACTACACTATCATTAAATTAATTAAATAAATTAACTACAATTACCTACAATTAAATACAATTAAATAAACTAAACTAAATTACAAAAAAACAACACTAAATTACAGAAAAAAAAATATTGCAAGAATTTTAAACTAATTACACCTAATCTAAGCCCCCTAATAAAAAATAATAATAATAATAATAAAAGTCCCTACCCTATTCTACATTACAAAGGGCTTTTTGTGGGGCATTGCCCCAAAGTAATCAGCTCTTTTACCTGTAAAAAAAAAATACAACCCCCCCCCAACAAAATACAACCCCCCCCGACAGACTAACGACGAATGCCTGGTCCTTTAAATGACGTCATCCAAGATGGCGTCCCTCGAATTCCGATTGGCTGATAGGATTCTATCAGCCAATCGGAATTAAAGTAGGAAAAATCTGATTGGCTGATGCAATCAGCCAATCAGATTGAAGCTCAATCCGATTGGCTGATCCAATGAGCCAATCGGATTGAACTTCAATCTGATTGGCTGATTGCATCAGCCAATCAGATTTTTCCTTTCTTAATTCCGATTGGCTGATAGAATCCTATCAGCCAATCGGAATTCGAGGGACGCCATCTTGGATGACGTCATTTAAAGGACCAGGCATTCATTGTTAGTCCGTCGGCCAGGAAGGATGCTCAGCGCCGGAGGTCTTGAAGATGGAGCCGCTCCTCGTCGGATGGATGAAGATAGAAGATGCCGCTTGGATGAAGATGTCTGCCGGTCCGGATGTCCTCTTCTGCCCGGATAGGATGAAGACATCTGCCAGTCTGGATGTCCTCTTCGGCCCCATCGGATGAAGACTTCGGCCCGGCTGGGTGAAGACGACTCAATGTAGGGAGATCTTCAGTGGGGGTAGTGTTAGGTTTATTTAAGGGGGGTTTGGGTGGGTTAGAGTAGGGGTATGTGGGTGGTGGGTTTTAATGTTGGGGGGGTTGTATTTTTTTTTTACAGGTAAAAGAGCTGATTACTTTGGGGGAATGCCCCGCAAAAAGCCCTTTGTAATGTAGAATAGGGTAGGGACTTTTATTATTTTTTTTTATTTTATTTTATTAGGGGGCTTAGATTAGGTGTAATTAGTTTAAAATTCTTGTAATATTTTTTTTTTCTGTAATTTAGTGTTTGTTTTTTTTGTAATTTAGTTTAGTTTATTTAATTGTAGGTAATTGTAGTTAATTTATTTAATTAATTTAATGATAGTGTAGTGTTAGGTTTAATTGTAACTTAGGTTAGGTTTTATTTTACAGGTAATTTTGTATTTCTTTTAGCTAGGTAGTTATTAAATAGTTAATAACTATTTAATAACTATTGTACCTAGTTAAAATAAATACAAAGTTACCTGTAAAATAAAAATAAATCCTAAAATAGCTAAAATGTAATTATTAATTACATTCTAGCTATCTTATGGTTTATTTTACAGGTAAGTATTTAGTTTTAAATAGGATTAATTTATTTAATAAGAGTAATATTATTTAGATTTATTTAATTAATATTTAAGTTAAGGGGGTGTTAGGGTTAGTGTTAGACTTAGGTTTAGGGGTTAATAATTTTATTATAGTGGCGGCGGTATAGGGGGGGGCAGGATAGGGGTTAATACATTTATTATAGGTGGCGGCGGTATAGGGGGGCAGGATAGGGGTTAATAGCTATTATGTAGGTGGTATTATGTAGGTGGCGGCGGGGTACGGGAGTGGCGGTTTAGGGGTTCACATATTTATTATAGTTGCGGCGGGGTCCGGGAGCGGCGGTTTAGGGGTTAACATATTTATTATAGTTGCGGCGGGGTCTTGGAGCAGTGGTTTAGGGGTTAATAACTTTATTTAGTTGCGGGGGGCTCCTGGGGCGCCGGTATAGGGGGTAGAACAGTATAGTATAGTGTGAGTGCTTAGTGACAGGGGTATCAATAAAGCTGTAAAAAAAGTCGAAGAGCAGCGAGATTGATGATTTATAACTGTCACAGTCCGCTGCTCATCGCCCCATACTTGGTGCGCGGCTTTTTGACAGCTTTATTGATAACTTTGGCGAGCGTATTCAGGTCCGCGGCAGCGGCGATGGTAGGCGAGCTTAGGCGAGCGTATTGGGCCGGCGAATGCAGGTAAGTAGACGGCTTCATAACTAGAGGCCTATATATATATATATATATATATATATATATATATATATATATATATATATATATATGTTTATATCTGTATATATGCATGTACAGTGAGGGGAAAAAATATTTGATCCCCTGCTGATTTTGTACACTTGCCCACTGACAAAGAAATGATCAGTCTATAATTTTAATGGTCGGTTTATTTGAACTGTGAGAGACAGAATAAAAATCCAGAAAAACGCATTTGAAAAAAGTTATAAATTGATTTGCATTTTAATGAGTGAAATAAGTATTTGACTCCTTTGCGAAACATGACTTGGTACTTGGTGGCAAAACCCTTGTTGGCAATCACAGAGGTCAGACGTGTCTTGTAGTTGGCCACCAGGTTTGCACACATCTCAGGAGGGATTTTGTCCCATTAAGGTTTCGAAGGTGACGTTTGGCAACTCGAACCTTAAGCTCCTTCCACAGATTTTCTATGGGATTAAGGTCTGGAGACTGGCTAGCCACTCCAGGACCATAATGTGCTTCTTCTTGAGTCACTACTTTGTTGCCTTGGTCGTGTGTTTTGGGTCATTGTCATGCTGGAATACCCATCCACGACCCATTTTTAATGCCCTGGCTGAGGGAAGGAGGTTCTCACCCAAGATTTGACGGTACATGGTCCCGTCCATCGCCCCTTTGATACGGTGAAGTTGTCCTGTCCCCTTAGCAGAAAAACACCCCCAAAGCATAATGTTTCCACCTCCATGTTTGATGGTGGGGATGGTGTTCTTGGGGTCAGAGGCAGCATTCCTCCTCCTCCAAACACGGCGAGTTGTCATAGGACCGGGAGGAACTCTCTTACCTTGGTCCCGGGTGTCCTCCTGGTCTCCTTGCATTGCCGGTATGGCGGCCGTGCGCGAGTTCACGTTCACTTGTAAAATTGCGTGTGCTGGGATGCACATGACAGGAGCGTGCATCATGTTCAGGACTCCGGATCAGCACGGGGAGTGTCTAAAGGACACACTCTCCTTTAACAGGGGTTTTATTGGCCGCCTGATTCTGATGCTCCCTGGTTGTCAGGGTGATGAGGGCGTTCCTGGTTCTTGCAGGCTTTATAAGCCAGGCACTTCCCCTAACCCAGTGCTAGGTTATTCTGCCTGTTTTCAGAGACCAAGCTTTGTTTCCTGATACCTCTTTCTGAGTCCCTTTTTTCCCTTCAAATATTTTTGACTTCCTGGATTTTTACTTCGGCTTATTCCTCTGACTACGTGTACTTCTACCTGCCCTGACTACGGAATTGTCTGACCACTCTTACTCTGTTATCTGTGTCTCCTGCCACTGGGTTTCAGTCCCGAATAATTGTAGGGGATAGCCTTCCTCCTGACACGAGTTGAGTTGATGCCAAAGAGCTCAATTTTGGTCTCATCTGACCACAACACTTTCACCCGGTTCTCCTCTGAATCATTCAGATGTTCCTTGGCAAACTTCAGATGGGCCTGTACATGTGCTTTCTTGAGCGGGGGGGTTCTTGCGGGTGATGCAGGATTTCAGTCCTTCATGGCATAGTGTGTTACCAATTGTTTTCTTGGTGACTGTGGTCCCAGCTGTCTTGAGATCATTGACAAGATCCTCCCATGTAGTTCTGGGCTGATTCCTCACCATTCTCATGATCATTGAAACTCCACAAGGTGAGATCTTGCATGCAGCCCCAGACCGAGGGAGATTGACCGTTATTTTGGGTTTCTTCCATTTGCAAATAATCGCACCAACTGTTGTCACCTTCTTACCAAGTTGCTTGGCGATGGTCTTTTAGCCCATTCCAGCCTTGTGTAGGTCTAGAATCTTGTCCCTAACATTCTTGGACAGCTCTTTGGTCTTGGCCATGGTGGAGAGTTTGGAATCTGATTGATTGATTGCTTCTGTGGACAGGTGTCTTTTATACAGGTAACATGCTGAGATTAGGAGCACTCCCTTTAAGAGAGTGCTCCTAATCTCATCTCGTTACCTGTATAAAAGAAATCTTGCTGATTGATAGGGGATCAAATACTTATTTCACTCATTAAAATGCAAATCAATTTATAACTTTTTTAAATGCATTTTTCTGGATTTTGTTATTCTGTTCAAATAAACCTACCATTAAAATTATAGATTGATCATTTCTTTGTCAGTGGGCAAACGTACAAAATCAGCAGGGGATCAAATATTTTTTTCCCTCACTGTATATACACATAGAAATACATAAATATAGATGCATAATTATATATATATATATATATATATATATATATATATATATATATATATATATATATATATATATATATATATATATATATATATATATATATATATATATATACAGTATATATACAGTCATGGCCAAAATATTGGCACCCCTGCATTTTTGTCAGATAATGCACCACTTCGCCCAGAAAATTGTTGCAATTACAAATGTTTAGGCATTCTCATGTTTATTTCTTTTGTTTGTATTGTTATGACACAAAAAGTGGAGAGAAAAAAAGCCAAATCTGACACATTCCACGCAAAACTCCAAAAACTGACTGGACAAAATTATTGGCACCTTCAATTTAATATTTGGTAGCACACTCCTTGGAAAAAATAACTGAAATCAATCTCTTTCTGTAACCATCAATGAGTTTCTTACACCTCTCTACTACAATTTTGGACCACTCTTCTTTCGCCAACTGCTCCATGTCTCTCAGATTGGAAGGGTTCCTTTTCCCACCTGCTGTTTTGAGATCTCTCCACAGGTGCTGTATGGGATTGAGATCTGGACTCATTGCTGGCCAGTTCAGTACTCTCCAGCTCTTTGTCTTAAACCATTTCTGGGAACTTTTTGACACATGCTTTGTTTGGGTCATTGTCCTGCTGTAAGACCCATGACCTCTGACGGAGACCCAACCTTCTGACACTGGGCACATTGCACCACAGAATTCTTTTGTAGTCTTCAGATTTCATAATGCCATGAACACAGTCAAGACATCCAGTGCCCGAAGCAGCAAAGCAACCCAAAAACATCAGTGAATCTCCACAATGTTTGACTGTAGGTACTGTATTCTTTTCTTTAAAAGCCTCATTTCTTTTTCTGTAAACGGTAGAATGATGGGCTTTACCAAAAAGCTGTAATTTTGTTTTGTCTGTCCACAGCACATTCTCCCAAAATGATTTTGGCTTCCTCAGTTAAGTTTTGGCAAACTCCAATCTGGCTTTTGTATGTTTCTGGGTCAGAAGTGGGGTCCTCCTGGGTCTCCTACCATAGCGTCCATTTTCATTCAGATGGCGACGTATAGTGCGAGCTGACACATTTGTACCCTGTGCCTGAAGGTCAGCTTGAATTTGTCTGAAAGTTGATAAAGGTTCTTTATCCACCATTCGAACAATCCTTCGTTGCAATCTTTGATCAATTGTTCTCTTTCGTCCACATCCAGGGAGATTAGCTACAGTGCCATGGGCCATAAACTTCTTAACAATGTTGCGCACAGTGGACACAGGAACATTAAGCTCTCTGGAGATGGACTTGTCACCTTGAGATTGTCCATGCTTTTCCACAATTATTGTTCTCAAATCTTTAGACAATTCTTTGCTGATTTTTCTCTTCTCCATGCTCAGTGTGGCACACAGAGACACACAACAGAAAGGTTGAGTCAATTTTTCACCATTTTAACTAGTTGCTGGTGTGATTTTTATATTTTCAGCACCTGTTAATGGATAAAGGTGCGTTTAATTACAAATTACAGGAGCATCACAAACTTGTAATGCAATTATTTCTTACAATTTTAAAAAGGTGCCAATAATTTTGTCCAGTCCATTTTTGGATTTTTGCATGGAATGTGTCAGATTTGGCTTTTTTTTCTCTTTTTTGTGTCAAACCAATACAAACAAAAAAATAAAAATAAACATAAGAATGCTTAAACATTTTTAATTGCAACAATTTCCTGGGCAAAGTGGTGCTTTATCTGACAGAAATGTAGGGGTGCCATTATTTTTGCCCATGACTATATATATATATATATATATATATACATACACACACATATTTAGACATGTATATGTATGTATGTATATATATATATATATATATATATATATATATATATATATATATATATATATATATATATATATATATATATATATATATATATTAGAGCCTTTTATTATTAAACACGTTATTATTGAGCCCATTATTATTGAGCCCTTATAACTTTTTTATCATTTATTTTTTAAATAATTTTTGTCATATAGTGTTTATATGAGTGTAACTGTACATTATCATTGATGCAAGTATATTCCGTTAAAGAATATTATTATTATCATTAATTCCATAAAATTCCATAACACTGGGTACAGAGATAGAAGTATACAATGACAAACAGTTGTGATAAGATACAGAAACATAACAGACTAAAGAAACCTAGGAGGAGGGCAGTACTGAATTCACCAGCATTTGGTATATATTTTATAACAGGAGAGTAATACCATCTTGCATTATAGATAATTTGTTGGTTAAAAAAATAAGTTTCTGTTTATTATCCATTACTATAATTATAAAGGTTACATGTGACCTATCACAGTTATGCCCATGATTTTTCCATAAAAGACAGTTGTACACAGTACACATGGCGACGACAAAACACGAAGGTTACATTAAACCAAGTACAGATGGGATTAACATGAGATGACTCCAAAATCTGCAGCATCAAAGACCAAGGGGCGAAATTAAAATCACCCTGGGCGAAATGCGTCTGGGGTGAGTTTAATCTGCCAACTAAGAGCTGGGGAAAAGATTCAGAAGCAGCAGTCTGCTTCTTAACGTTTGGCTGCAGGCTTGCTCATGGGCCTTATAAAGCTTGATAAATGGAGTCCTATGTATATATCTTCCTATCACTAGTACATTACTTCACACTGGACTGGATCCCACACATAACTTCCTCAGCGGGACTATTACTGCAATATAATATAAATGCATTTACAGTAGACCCCGCAGTGACGTGCAGTAAAAGGGGGCAGGGAAGGCACCGCCTTCCCTGTCAAATCATAAAAAAAAGTTTTTAATGATTAATTAAAAAAAAAAGTTTAGTTTTTTTCTGCGTTTACTTTTTTGACCACGCCCCCCCCAGGTACCCCCCTTTCTCTGATTGCCTATGATTAAGTGCCGCAGAGCACAAAACATGTAAGGTCTCCTTCTCCTACTTGTTTAGCACTAGTGAGTGTTTATTTTATTTATTTGTAATAAAGCAGAGTTTTTATCTTTATTTTTTGTGAAGCCTTTTTCGAGTGCCGCCTATTTTTCCTACTTTGTGCATACCTTGGTTGGCTCAACCATCTTTGGGTTGGCACCACGCCATTGCGTGCGATGCACCTTCTGCATACCGGACTGCTTGAACCCTGCTGGGATTGGTTAGGTTCTCTGCCACTCACTCACGGACTGGAGCGACACCACTTCCTGACTACCAACCCCCCTTTCTTTGAGTCCGCCAGCTCCACCATAATGCGATCCCAATCAACGGCAGATTCCTTATCCATCAATCATCCATGTTGCGCAATCAAGAAGCAGTGAGCCTCTATGAGCTAGCACCACCCAGTCGTATCTCACCGGGCACATACCACGCTCCAATAGAGGTAGTTCTCCAAACCGCCTCTATGATTAAGCTAATCCAGACAGCCAATCAGCTGTCAGTGCTGCTGGGGAGGCATGCCGGAAGTGGAGTGGAGGGAGGTACGTCGGTTGGACTGAGTCTGACTGGCGTTGGTGGAAACCTTTATATATATATTAATTAAACGTAGCTGCAGTTTGTGACCAGTTTAATTATTATATATAAAGACGTTTGTAAACGTGTTAGTAACAAGTGCGCATAGGGGCATATTTATCAAGCAGGGGGCGGTATTGCACCAGCAGTTCACAAGAACTGCTGGTACAATGATAAATGCCGAGAGCGTATGCTGTCGGCATTTATCGATGTGCAGCGGACATGATCCACTATATCGGATCATGTCCGCTCACACAATCATAAATATGCCACATAGCGTGATAGTAATGCATATAATTCACACAGCTTCCTTGTACTCTACTTAGAAAAAAATAATACACATACTATATCTAGATTTGGAAGGAAGCTGTGTGAATTATATGCTTTACTATCACTTTATGGGGCCTATTTAACAAATGTCTGTCGGACCTGATCCGACAGTGCGGATCAGGTCCGACAGACCTCGCTGAATGCGGAGAGCAATACGGTCTCCGTATTCAGCATTGCACCAGCAGCTCATGTGAGCTGCTGGTGCAACGCCGCCCCCTGCAGATTCGCGGCCAATCGGCCGCCAGCAGGAATGTGTCAATCAACCCAATCGTACTCGATCAGGTTGAATTGCAGTGATGTCTGTCTGCCTGCTCAGAGCAGGCAGACAGGTTATGGAGCAGCGGTCTTTAGACTGCTGCTTCATAACTGGTGTTTCTGGTGAGCCTGCACACGGGGCTTCAAGCTCCGTACGGAGCTTGATAGATATGCCCCTATGTGTTTATACACTTGTTGGACACTTGTTACAATGAGGAGCGCATGTTCTATCAGAAGAACAAATTTTAGGTTGTGACGTAGTTGCTTTGGAATGCGACTACAATGAGGAGCGCATGTCTGGTATGGGTTTGTTATCAGACTGCTGACGGAACGTCACTTCCGTTTGCTAGTGTGATGAATTCGCTCTTCTGACAGAATACCAACACTGTTACATTTATAGGTCTAGGGCTCTCAATTCTCAACAGACATTATCATTTATACTTCATTAGAATTGCTTAAACATACCAGTGCTACTTCCACCCTACTTAGGATGAGGGTTATAAAAAATGTAAGATCTATTTCAGTACTGATTAGATCATTGCAAAAGAAAAAAAAATTTAGGCCATAAACTCATGAGATTACTGTAAGGGAAACAGGAAGCAGAGATGGCATTACTGTTCAGTACTAGGGTCAGCAGACAAACATTCAGAAAACCAACACAATTTAATAAAAGATTTAAAAGGGTAATGTTAACCCTTTTGCTGCTACACAACTTCACACTCTTGCGACTGCGTTAAGACTTTTTTTTTTTTACTTTAGCACATAAAGCAGTTATTTATTAATTTACACCTAGATTACGAGTTTTGCGTTAGAGCAGTTTTCACTCAACGCTCACTTACCTACAGCGCCGGTATTATGAGTTTTCAGAAACCCGTCGTTAAAAGACAAGAAGTGAGCGTTGAGCAAAATTTTGCTCCAAATCTCACTTCAATACCAGCGTTGCTTAAGTCAGCGGTAAGCTGGTTGTACGTGCTCGTGCACGATCTCCCCATAGGAATCAACGGGGAGAGCCGGCTGAAAAAAAGTCTAACACCTGCAAAAAAGCAGCGTAAAACTCCTTAACGCAGCCCCATTGATTCCTATGGGGAAATACATTTTATGTCTACACCTAACACCCTAATATGAACCCCGAGTCTAAACACCCCTAATCTTACACTTATTAACCCCTAATCTGCCGCCCCCAACATCGCCAACACCTACATTATAATTATTAACCCCTAATCTGCCGCTCCGGACACCGCCGCCACCTACATTATACTTATGAACCCCTAATCTGCTGCCCCCAACATCGCCGACACCTACATTATATTTATTAACCCCTACTCTGCCGCCCCCAATGTCGCCGCCACCTACCTACACTTATTAACCCCTAATCTGCCGCCCCCAACGTCGCTGACACTATAACAAACATATTAACCCCTAAACCGCCACACTCCTGCCTCGCAAACATTAGTTAAATATTATTAACCCCTAATCTGCCGGCCCTAACATCGCCGCCACCTACCTACATTTATTAACCCCTAATCTGCCGCCCCCAACTTCGCCGCCACTATATTAAAGTTATTAACCCCTAAACATAAGTCTAAACCTAACACCCCCTAACTTAAATATAATTAAAAGAAATCAAAATAAATATTCCTATCATTAACTAAATTATTCCTATTTAAAACTAAATACTTACCTGTAAAATAAACCCTAAGCTAGCTACAATATAACTAATAGTTACATTGGGGCATATGTATCAAGCTCCGTATGGAGCTTGATGCCCCGTGTTTCTGGCGAGCCTACAGGCTCGCCAGAAACACCAGTTATGAAGCAGCGGTCACAAAGACCTCTGCTCCATAACCTGTCCGCCTGCTCTGACAGGCAAGTTTGTATTTATTTTAACTAGGTAGAATACTTACTAAATAGTTATTAACTATTTAATAACTACCTAGCTAAAATAAATACAAAAGTACCTGTAAAATAAAAACTAACCTAAATTACAATTAAACCTAACACTACACTATAATTAAATTAATTCCCTAAATTAAATACAATTAAATACAAACAAACACTAAATTACAGAAAATAATAAACAAATTACAAGATTTTTAAACTAATTACACCTAATCTAATCCCCCTAACAAAATAAAAAAGCCGCCCCCCAATAAAAAAAAGACCTACCCTACACTAAATTACAAATAGCCCTTAAAAGGGCCTTTTGCAGGGCATTGCCCCAAAGTAATCAGCTCTTTTACCTGTAAAAAAAAATTACAAATCCCCCCCCAACATTAAAACCCACCACCTACATAACCAACCCTACTCTAAAACCCACCCAATACCCCCTTAAAAAAAACACTAACCCCTTGAAGATCACCTTACCGGGAGAAGTCTTCATCCAACAGGGCCAAAGTCCTCAACGAAGCCGGGAGAAGTCTTCATCCAGACGGCATCTTCTATCTTCATCCATCCGGCGCGGAGCGGGTCCATCTTCAAGACATCCAACATGGAGCATCCTCTTCATCCGACGGCTAATACTGAATGAAGGTTCCTTTAAATGACGTCATCCAAGATGGTGTCCCTTCAGTTCCGATTGGCTGATAGAATTATATCAGCCAATCGGAATTAAGGTAGAAAAAATCCTATTGGCTGATGCAATCAGCCAATAGGATTGAAGTTCAATCCTATTGGCTGATCCAATCAGAAAATAGGATTGAGCTGGCATTCTATTGGCTGTTTCAATCAGCCAATAGAATGCCAGCTCAATCCTATTGACTGATTGTATCAGCCAATAGAATTTTTTCTACCTTAATTCCGATTGGCTGAGGAATTAAAGGGACGCCATCTTGGATGACGTCATTAAAAGGAACCTTAATTCAGTGTTAGCGGATGAAGAGGATGCTCCGCGTTGGATGTCTTGAAGATGGACCCACTCTGAGCCGGATGGATGAAGATAGAAGATGCCATCTGGATGAAGACTTCTGCCCGTCTGGAGGACCACTTCGCCCGGCTTGGATGAAGACTTCTGCCCGTCTGGAGGACCACTTCTGCCCGGCTTGGATGAAGACTTCTGCCCGTCTGGAGGACCACTTCTGCCCGGCTTGGATGAAGACTTCTGCCCGTCTGGAGGACCACTTCGCCCGGCTTGGATGAAGACTTCTGCCCGTCTGGAGGACCACTTCGCCCGGCTTGGATGAAGACTTCTCCCTAAAAGACACATAAGGAATAAGTAGATGCCATCAAAACAATTAAATTTGACATTCACTTTAAGCATTTGTTTCAAAATAGGGTACAATATAACATCATCTATCATGAAATAACATTTGTTACAATCAATGAAAGATATTAGAAATATATCAGTTCTGTGCCTTTTAAAAACTGGTCACTTTGTAGCAACTCAAAACTGAGTAAATATCGTATATAAAAGTAAAAGATAGAAAATACTCAATATCACTGAATAACATATATTTAATAGATAAGAGTTCTGCAATCAATACAAACTATTGTGCAAATGTTTCAACAGAATAAAATGTGTCGTGACATTTCATATAAGATTCTAAAAAACAGGGCATAAAACTTTAGGGACGTCTCCCTTCAAAATACTGTGCATGCAGCTTCTGTATTTCATAGGTCACAGTCTTTTATGAGATACCACCTTTTGGTTAAAAATAGTTAAAATACTCCTTAAAATACTTCTTTAAAAGTCTTGTAGTCCAGAATTATTTAGGAACGTTATATTGTGAAGTTCACCAGAGAAGTCAATAACACAATACCGTTGGGTCGTCGGTTAAAGTTACTCACCACCGGTAGTTTCACCAGATACAGTTAAGGCTCTTCTGTTTTCCACAGCGAGTGTCGCCTCCCGATTCCTCTGTGTACTTTTCCTTGGCGTGTTGCAGTCTACTTCCGTGTATGTCACGTGACCCTCTTTCAGCTGTGTGATTGGTCTTTTTGTGGCGTCTCTGGTTTCCAATCTTTGGCACTTCAAATCTTGATTACATGTGATGTAACATCCTTATATACTAATATACCGCACAATAAGGTGTTCCAACGTTGACTGGTCCTAACACTGCAATGCGCTGCCTTTCTGGGCTGAAACATTCCTGCTTTAACTATTTAGTTATAGTTACATCCCATGTAATCAAGATTTAAAGTGCCAAAGATTGGAAACCAGAGACGCCAAAAACAAAACAATCATACAGCCAAAAGAGGGTCACGTGACATACACGGAAGTAGACTGCAACACGCCGAGAAAAAGTACACGGAGGAATCAGGAGGTGACACTCGCCGTGGAAAACAGTTAGAAGAGCCTTAACTGTAATATCTTTCATCGATTGTAACAAATGTTATTTAATGATAGATGATGTTATATTGTACCCTATATGCTTAAAGGGATGTATCCATATAAGCACAACTATCATTAGTGTTTAAGCTTACAGCGCCCTCTCACACGCACCTTTTTTATATCCACAAAAATCATACCTTGTTTTTTTCAGCAGACCAAGCACTTTTAGAAAACAACTCAAATACAGTGAACCACTACCAAATGAAATGCAAAACACACTGATTCCTTGCATTCCTATATTCAATAAAAAAATCTAATTAAAAATTCGAAGATTTTTTAAAATTATTTTTGTAGCTATATACTAGAAACTGCAAGAGATTTTTTTGATAATCCGCCAATTATCATTGTAATTCTTTAACATTAATTAATGACAGTGCTATATAACAAGTTGGGAGACTGTTGTGACAGAATATATCAATATTTGCACATTCCTTTCAGACTGGTCTGGGCCGTTAGATCTTTGGTGGTGGCCTACAACAGAATTCCAACACCCTCCCCACCCCTCCCTGGTTTCCCGGGTAAAGCAGTTAGTTATTGCCTGTGCATCAGGGGCACAAGTGTTTGAAGAAACAATCTGTTAGTTGCTGGAAGACAAATTGAATAAGAAAATGAAAGGCTCAAACAGGCATTCCATAAAATTAATAAAAGACCCAAATTTTATTGTAACAAAGTTAGAAATCAACAAAGGACACACATAACTCAGATCACACAGTAGCTATACTGCAACATATTTCCTGCCTCATGGGTACTTCATCAGGGATACACAGCAGTGCAGAATTCTCTCATTTATACAAAAGCATCATTAACCCTTTAGCTATTATTTGTATCACTTATTTGTATAGCGCTACAATATCCTATAGCGCTGGGTATAGAGATAAGGATACAAGGATTAGTGATAAGATACAAAAACAAAAAAAGACTAAACAAATCTAATACAGGAGGAGGGCCCTGCTCCGAACGGATTACAGTCTACTGGTTGAGGGTGCAGAGACATAAGGTTTGGGGTAGCATGTCACGTGGACTGTAGTTGCAGCAGTGAGTCAAGGAATTTCAAGATTTATTTTGCGTATGATGAAAAACAGAGCAGACATGGTAAGCCACTCTGAATAGGTGGGGATTCAAAGAGTGTCTAAAGCTATACAAGGGTAGAGCGGGGTAGAGAGTTCCAGAGGACAGGAGCAGCTTGTAAGAAGTCTTGGAGGCAGGAGAGGGACGTAGAGGTAATAGGTGTGAAGATACTTAGGTCAGATGTTGATTGAAGAGGACGGGTCGGTGAGTATTTGGAGATGAGAGAGGAAATATAGTTGGGAGTAAGGCTGTTGATTGCTTTATATAGGTTAGGGTTAATACTTTGAATTGTATTCTAGAGTGTATGGGGAGTCAGTGTAGAGATCTGCTGAGCCAATGCTGCGGATGTAGATTGGTGACTTAGGTGGATGAGTCTAGCTGACGCATTTATAATAGATTGGAGGGGGGAGAGGCGGTGTTTGAGAAGGTCATTTAGAAGTAGATTGCAGTAGTCAATGCTTAACAAAATGAGGGAATGAATTAGTATTTTTGTAGTTTCTTGAGTAAGGAAAGGTTGAATTCTGGAAATGTTGCCAAGGCGTTATTGGATGAGTACTTGTATATGTGGAGTGAATGTGAGTTCCGAGTCAAGGACAGCGGACCTGGGGTGAGGAGTTGAGAATAGAGTCTCAAATTGTGAGAGAAATGTCAGGTGTTGGATGTCTCGAAGAGGGGGGAATAAGAAACAGCTCAGTTTTAGAAAGATTGAGTTGGAGGTAGTGTTAGGACATCCAAGCGGAAATTGCAGAAAGACAGTCGTTAAAGGGACATGAAACCCCAAAATGTTCTTTCATGATTCAAATTGAACATACAATTTTAAACAATTTACTTCTATTATTTAATTTGCTTCATTTTCTTGGTATCCTTTGAGGAAAAGCATATCTAGATTGGCTCAGGTGGTGGGATATATCTTAACATTAGACACAAACAGTTGCATAAAAAGAGGTTAAAGGGACACTGAACCAATTTTTTTTCTTTCATGATTCAGACAGAGCATGTCATTTTAAGCAACTTTCTAATTTACTCCTATTATCAATTTTTCTTCGTTCTCTTGGTATCTTTATTTGAATAAAGCAGGAATGTAAGATTACGATTGGGCCCATTTTTAAAAAATTGATAATATGATTAAATTAGAAAGTTGCTTAAAATTGCATACTCTGTCTGAATAACGAAAGAAAAAAATTGGGTTCAGTATCCCTTTAAAAGAACACTATGGGCTTCATTTGTTAAGCAGCAGATGCTGCTTTGGAGTCCCATCGTTTCAGTTCCGCCTGAAACGGAAGTTAAGAAGCAGAGGTTATAAGACCGTTGCTCCTTAACTTGTCTGCCACCTTTTAGACTGATCCGATTTGGATGATTGATGGCCCCTGCTAGCGGCTGATTGGCCAGCAGTCAGCAGGGGGTGACATTGCACAAGCATTTCTCCAGAAATGCTTGTGCAGCGTTAAATGCCGACAGCATATGCTGTCGGTATTTAGCGAGGCAGAGCGAACATGATTAGCTACAATTAAATCTACCCCTTTATGTAAAATAGTCTGCTTTTAAACAGCATTTATATATTTAGAGAGTTGAGCAGTATTTAAATCAATCACTATTATTTTTTTTTATATTTTTTATATATTCTTAATCATTACTTTATAACCGTGCTGAACTCTCTAATAATAATGAAATTACCTGATTTGCTGACTGGAACCAGTATAGCAGAGATTGAGAAGCTTTCAGTGGTCAGCAGACTTGAAGAATAATCTGTAGACAAAGCAGAGGTCAAAACCAGAGGTACTGCCTGCAACAATGTGTCAAAGCAAAAGGGCAAATTAATAGCGTAAGTCAAGGTAGTGTTCCAAAATTCTGAAGTCAAAAGGAGGGTAAAACAGATAGTGTGTTCTAAAAACTTTGCCAAGGTCATTATCAGGAATTCGGGCCAGGAACATTAATGCTTTGGTCACCATAGGAATATAACCAAGCACTGAATGGGAATCTGAAAAGTTCCTTTAACACCTTCCATCCAGGATTAGATCCCAAAGCAAGGTCAGAAGTAATTTCCAAGCAAGCACATAAAAAAGGGCACTAACTAGCGCACCTACCTTTAACAAGAGCACAAGCACAGCATTCAGGGAGATGGCCTTGCTAATTCAAAATCCCTTGGCATGGCCCTTGACTCCTGCAGCAACAGGCCTCTCTCCTCCAGTGCAACCGACCCTACTGAAACCCCAAGCAGTGCAGCCCCTAGTGAGTGCAGAGCGACTAAGACTGCACCGAAGATCTTTACACAGACTAACATAAAAGATCTAACCTCGTTAGCATTCCTCAGTGAGATCCCATAAAAAAGGAAACAGAAAATTGTAACATAGTGTGAATCTGTAATGGCACTTTGAGGAAGTAGTTGTTTTGTAACAAATGACTACTCACATTTGTTGGAGCTTTCCACTAAGCTCAAGGATATGCGCACTCCCACTTTATACTGATGGGAAAACAGTACACTAGGCAAAACTTGGATACAAATTTATTTTAAAATATATAAAAGCGTCACATAAGCCTTGATAACACCACAATGTAAGGGTACAAAAGCAGATATGCTGTAACAAATGCTTCAAATCGCCAAACTTGCAAAGAGGTAAATGGATCAGCAGGAGTGTGACCGCTGAAACCAAAACCTTTTTAGTAGCAAGACAATAGCGCTAAGCCCCCAAGTGTCCTGGCTAGTGTAGGAGACGCAATAAAACTCAATATAGAACAGTTCAGTTCCGACGTACGTTTCGCTGGTATGCTTTGTCAAGGAATGTTAGTGCGCATGTCCAAGAGTCCTTTTAAAGAAACCAAATATCACCTTGAGATAGTAACCTTAGAAAAATATTTGAAAGAACAAATTACCCCTAGGGGATTACGAATTCTAAAAAATCCCACATTTGGTCAGGATAACCTTATGTTTATGACCAAGTGGAATCATATTTTAGAAGAATGCACAAGAAAACTTATGAATCTTATTATTAGTGAAAAGAAAAAATTATTGGATGAGGCAAATATAGAAATTAACATGCTGGAACAAAAAATAACTCCCCATATGGAGAGCAAACAATATGGGGAACTTTCACAAAAAGTGGCAGAAAATTTAGATTGTTTAAAAAAAGAGATCAAAGACACTAAGAGAAAGAAATACTTTAGAGACTATGAGGATTATAAAGAAAGGAAAGAAAGAAATTATAGAGCTAAAAATAGAAGAACACATATTCAAAATACTAGTAATTCCAACAAGGAGCGTTTACAATATAAAGATCAAGACTTTAGATACACACATAGAAATAATTATTATGGCAATACATCAAATCAACGCCAACATAATTCTTTAGCACATAGAGAAAGAGAGAGCTACTATAATAAAAGAAAGGAAGATATTTCCTACGCAGATCACAGATATCCACAGAAAAATTATGATATGACTTATAATAAAAATATGAATTATAGGAACAATCAGGATAGATCTGAACAGTGGGAAAGAGAAGAAAATAATTGGCAACAACCTAGAAATCCTTTTAAAAATCATAAAGAACAATATCCAAAAGAAACCACCACCCATAATAGATTTGGAGCATTAGCAAGATATAACTCAGAAGAGGAGGAGGTTTTTATAGAGGCTGGAAAAAGAAAATACACAAGAACGGATTCAGATCTGTTCAACAAAAGACGCAAAAACATGGACAGAACGGATTACTAAGTAATAAACACAATAATAAACAAATAAATAAAAAAGATAATGGTATTTTCAATCTGTCGAGTACCACACTATCAGAAGCCCAAACCTCTGTCTTAAACAAAGGGCTAAATTTTGCTCCCAGTTACAGAATGAATAAATTTGAAGCCTTTATAGGAATTCAGAAGTTTATTAGAAATCTATGCATAAAAAAGTTTTTTACTAACAATCCCATAATCAGTAACAGTTCTATAGAAATAAATAAATATAAACATATAGAGGTACATAAAAAGTCCTCCTTTAATCCCACACAGTGCAAATCAGCACCTATGGAGACATTCTTAGAACTAGTACATAGGGATATTAAAAATATGAAAATGAATTATGGTTCCAATCTCACTAAACTAGAACAAACAGCCTTGGCAGATTTAAAAATGAATGATAAGATAGTCATAAAGCCTGCGGACAAGGGCGGAGGGACAGTTATCATGGATAAAACTAAATACAATGAGGAATGTCTCAGACAACTTAAAAACACTGAGGTATATATCGAACTTGATAGTAATCCAATAATAAAATTTAAAAAAAGACTTGAACTTCACTTGGAAAAAGGCTTAAAAACAGGCATTGTGAATAAAAAAGAATATCAATATATCTACAACCAATTTCCAAAAACTCCCACTTTTTATATACTGCCAAAAATACACAAAGATCCATCTAACCCTCCGGGTAGACCCATAGTGTCAGGGGTTAATTCCCTCACAAGCAACTTATCGGCATATATAGACCAATTTTTACAGACTTATGTCGTAAAGACAAAATCATATTTGAAAGATACCTTAAGTATCCTTAACCATTTAGAAAAACTCGAGTGGAATCCAAATTGGTGGTTGGTGACTAGTGATGTCACGTCACTTTATACCATAATAGACAAAAATCTTGGCATAGCTTCAGTAAAAAACATCCTAGAAAAAGATGACTCTTTGGATAAAAAACAACTTGAGTTTATATTAGACAGCATAGCTATAATTCTAGAAACCAACTACTTTTGGTTCAACCACCAATACTATTTGCAAGTAGGAGGCACAGCGATGGGCACCAGATTTGCGCCCAGCTATGCCAATTTATATATGGCCAATTGGGAAAATCAATATATTTACAACTCTAGCTGGGCGCAATATCTGGTGTCTTATCATCGCTACATAGATGACCTTTTCTTCATATGGTCAGGAAGTGAGAACCAATTACTTGAATTCATGGAATATTTGAAAACAAATGAGTTCAAAGTAGCTCTAACTTGGAATTATAGTCAAATCAAGGTAGAATTTTTAGACCTTGAAATATACATTGAGAATGAAATGTTGAAGTCGAAAAACTTTTTTAAAAGCATAGACGTAAACAATTACATAAGCCTCGAAAGTCGACTGAGACGTAATTGTAAAGAACAAGATATGTATAAGGTTCAATCTCAAATCCTAAAAAAACGTTTTTTAGAGAAAAATTATCCAGCTAATTTTCTAGATGAAAAAATAGAAGAAGTAACCAACATGGACAGGTCAGATTTATTAAAATATAAAATCAAAAATAAGAAATTCACTGAGGATAAACTAGCAAATAGACTTATCTTCCAACATAGCACGCAGAGTGGAGAACTTAGAGACATCATACAAAAACACTGGGGAATTCTCACAAGAGATGCAGCATTAAATGAATTTTTAGGCGATGGACCTAACATAATTTTTAGAAAGGTTCCCAATCTTAAGTTTCAACTATCCCAATGTATTAAAGAAGTAGACAACAACAAAGTAAAAAATTGGTTGCTACCATCTGAAATGGGTTTTAGAAAGTGTCAATTCTGCAATGCTTGCAAATTTATGAAAAAAACTCCAAAATTCTGTAAAAAAAATTTTTCTGGAGATAACAAAAGGGAGTACAGTATAGATCAATTTATTACTTGCAATAGCAAAAACGTAATTTATATGTTACGATGCTCATGCAATTTAATCTATATAGGGCGTACCTCTAGACTTCTAAAAATTAGGATGAATGAGCATATTTACAATATTGAAAAGGGTTATGCTAATCATACAGTATCGTCTCACTTTGATAAAAAGCACAATAGAAATGTAAAGGATTTGGAATTTCTGGGCATTAGGAAATTAGAACAGAATTGGAAGGGAGGAGACACACAGAATAGATTGGGACAATTGGAAATGAAGTGGATCCATATTATGGATAGCTTCATACCCAATGGTCTTAATAAAGATTTTGAAATCCATCACTAAAAAATAAAAAAAAAATTAAAAAAAAGGGAAAAAAAAAAAGGAAAAAAAAAAAATTTTTTTTTTTTTTTAATTTTTCTTGATTTTTTTTTTTTTTAATTTTTCTTGATTATTTTTTTTTTTTTAATTAATTTTTTTAATTTTTTAATTTTTAATTTTAATTTTTTTTTTTTTTTTTTTTTTTAAATTTTAATAATTTTTTTTTTTTGTCCACACTTATATTATCAGTGCTAAATAGTTTTAGAATGTTTCACGAACTTATTTTCAATATATGGAACCCCAAATGTAAAATTAAACACATAGTTAGAAACAGTAACCTCAACATCCTATCATAACTTTTCAGCGCAAACACACAAAAGTACAATATATGTTTTTAAACATGTTACATGCTAACAAATAAAATCTATTTTTAAAAACATTGAACATGATAAGGCTAGTAGTTTAATTATGGTCCGTAGGACATATAGTCAGTAACATCACAAAAAAAAAAAAAAATATATAACTAATACCTTCACATTAAGGGGTTAAAGAAAACAAATACCTACATATGTCATCAGTATAGACACTAATTGCAGGCACAATGTGATTATGCTTTTTGAAGTTTTGCATATATGTATAATGCTAAAACATTATAATGCATAATTTACCAATTCTGGTTATCCATCTTAACATCTATGCATATATCAACAAAATGTATAAAACTGAAAGAAGTTGAAAAACATACTAGTTGTTTAATGACAAATTACCTAAATGCCAACTTCCAAAATGGAGGATGTAACCACAAACCACAAACCTGGCAGAAACTCATCAATGGATTGTTTAAAAGGACTCTTGGACATGCGCACTAACATTCCTTGACAAAGCATACCAGCGAAACGTACGTCGGAACTGAACTGTTCTATATTGAGTTTTATTGCGTCTCCTACACTAGCCAGGACACCTGGGGGCTTAGCGCTATTGTCTTGCTACTAAAAAGGTTTTGGTTTCAGCGGTCACACTCCTGCTGATCCATTTACCTCTTTGCAAGTTTGGCGATTTGAAGCATTTGTTACAGCATATCTGCTTTTGTACCCTTACATTGTGGTGTTATCAAGGCTTATGTGACGCTTTTATATATTTTAAAATAAATTTGTATCCAAGTTTTGCCTAGTGTACTGTTTTCCCATCAGTATAAAGTGGGAGTGCGCATATCCTTGAGCTTAGTGGAAAGCTCCAACAAATGTGAGTAGTCATTTGTTACAAAACAACTACTTCCTCAAAGTGCCATTACAGATTCACACTATGTTGCAATTTTCTGTTTCCTTTTTTATGGGATCTCACTGAGGAATGCTAACAAGCTGAAAAACTCATCCAGAGGACACAGACATATCCTTGATTCAGAACTTTATTTGGTTTTCCTTTTATGATTTTTGTTATCACATTTATTTCACATTTTTTTCTTTGTGATATTCGGTATATTTATTGTAATAAAAGATCTAAGGATTTGAAAAACATATTACTGGCTCCACCAAAAGTATTCAACCCAGTAATCAAAAGTATAATATAAAGTATAATAAGTTTAAATAATATGTGGTGAAAGGAAAAAAAAAACACACACACAATACATTAGAGTCATGTATAAAGTTTCATATCCCAAATCTCATTTAGCCCTTTAGGGTGGACAGTCATCAAAGTATGTATCCAAAAGACTTCTTTTAATGAGCTTTGCAACCCTATCTCCTCCTGTAATCAACTCTGGAATCCTCAAGCCTTGATCTCTACCACATCTACAGCTACTGTACCTATGTTTTGATGAAGGCTGTTACAGACTTTGCTTTTGTCAATCAAACTAGTACATTGTATTTGCTATATTTGAAAGAAAAAAAAAATTGTGAGTGTGTGTGTGTGTGGGGGGGGGGGGGGGGGCTGGGGTTTCTGATTGAGGCACAGGCTGCTCTGCCTAAAAATGCCAGGGCCTATTTTTAGTCCCAGTCCGACTCTGTGCAAGATGGCTAAAGATACTTTAACACTCCTGAGCTGACCTAGGATTATTATTTAACAAAAGATACAAAGAGAACACTATATAAATATATTAACCCCTATTCCCCCGCACCCCAACATCGCCGCCACTATAATAAAGTTATTAACCCCTATTCCGCCGCTCCCAGACATCGCCGCCACTAAATAAAGTTATTAACCCCTAAACCTCCGGCCTCCCACATCTCTGCCACTAAATAAACTTATTAACCCCTAAACCTCTGCCCCCCCACATCACAAAACACTAAATTAAACTATTAACCCCTAAACCTAACACCCCCCTAATTTTAAATTAAAATTACAATATAACTCTATTTAAATAAATAAAAACTTACCTGTGAAATAAAAATAAACCTAACATTAAACTATAAAGTAACCTAACATAACTAATCTAATAAAATAAAAAATACTACCAATTAAAATATCTAAATTACAAATTTAATAAAACCTAACACTAAGAAAAAAAATTAAAAAAATCTAAATTACAACTAAAAAAAAAACAAATCCTACGAAAAATTAAAAAAAATAAAGTTTACCAAAAATAATTAACACTAAAATCACGAAAAATAAAAAAACACTAAGATTACAAAAAAGATAAACTAATTATCAAAAATAAAAACAATTACACCTAATCTAATAGCCCTATAAAAATAAAAAAGCCCCCAAAATAAAAACACCCCCTAACCTACAATAAACTACCAATAGCCATTAAAAGGGCCTTTTGCAGGGCATTGCCCTTAAGAAATCAGCTCTTTTACCTGTAAAAAAAATACAAAGTCCCCCCAACAATAAAACCCACTACCCAAGCAACCCCCCAAAATAAAAAAAGCTAACTCTAAAATAAATGTAAGCTTCCCTTTGCCCCTAAAGGGGCATTTCTATGGGCATTGCCCTTAAAAGGGAATTCAACTCTTTTTTATTGCCCTTGAAAGGGCATTTAGCTCTTTTCAAAGCCCAAAGCCCTAATCTAAACCCCCCCCCCCCCCCCCAAAAAACTAACACTAACCCCAGAAGATCTATTCACGGTTTCTGAAGTCCAGACATCTATCTCCATCCAGGTGGCGAGGTCTTCATTCAGGCGACTAGGTCTTCATCCATCCCGGGGGCGTCTTCTATCTTCCTTCCGGCGGCGCGGAGCTATCCTGGATCCCATTCTGTGTGGAGCATCCTCTTCATACGGTCGCCGCCGTACACTGAAGTTGAATGCAAAACAGCCAATAGGATGAGACCTACTGAAATCCTATTGGCTGTTCAAATCAAATAATTTTAATTGGTAGTAGTTTTTTATTTTATTAGATTAGTTATGTTAGGTTAATTCATAGTTTAATGTTAGGTTTATTTTTATTTCACAGCTAAGTTTTTATTTATTTAAATAGTGTTATATTGTGAATTTAATTTAAAGTTAGGGGGGGTGTTAGGTTTAGTTTAATTTAGTATTTTGCGATGTGGAAGGCCGGCGGTTTAGGGGTTAAAAGTTTTTCTTAGTGGCGGAGATGTGGGAGGCCGGAGGTTTAGGGGTTAATAACTTTATTTAGTGTCGGCGATGTTGGGGGTGGCGGATTAGTGGTGTTTAGACTTGGGGTTTATGTTAGGTTGTCAGGTTTAAACGTAACTTTTTTTCCCCATAGACATCAATGGGGCTGTGTTACGGAGATTTTTCATTCCACGATCGCAGGTGTTAGTTTTTTTCTGACACTCTCTCCCCATTGATGTCTATGGGGGAAAGCGTGCACAAGCATGTCAAAGCAGCCCTTGGATTTTGTGCGGTATGGAGCTTAACGGCACCATATCGCACGCACAAGGAGGCTTTTCAGAAACTCGTAATGGCAGCGCTATGGGTTTTCAATTACCTGCTCTTCAAATTAGATTAATTCTTTTTATCTTTTTTTTTAACCATGTTTTAACCTCACTGTGATGTAACTGTGTAATTTCCAGTTCAACTATCAAATAAAAGACTTCAACTTAATCACTCCTAGATTGTGAAGGATAAAGTGTTTGCGTGTAGTCATCTTTCTTGTAACAGGTATAATAGCTCCCCTGAGCAGAAATCGGACTATTGCACATTAAGTGGTTGAAACTCTGTGACAGAGGAGGATTCTCAGTCCCAAAGGAAACCAATCAACCCTTCATTGGTTCTAATTTGCTTTTCTTAACCAAAGTATATAGATTATATACAGTACATATAAATACAACTCCAATCCAGAACCTACACCTGGCGGGTGTGTATAGAGAGTCCTTGGAAAAAGCAGACAGCACAGGAAATTTAGACAAAAGCCTTTTAATGCAACAAGGCAAAAAACAAGATGGCCTTAACCCATAACGTTTTGGTTCTCTCCAGAACCTTTCTCAAATGGAGCCCAAACAGACATACATATACATACATATAAATACATATATTTAAAATAATAATAACTGTGAGGGTTGATAGTCTTGGTGAGTTCCCACGCTTTTTTTTGTAGGACTTGACTCCTGTAGTATAATGAGATCATCTACAACTATCTCTTTTCAAAGCCACCAAATTAACACCATCACATAACTCATTAAAATGTAATTGTTCCATAGAAACCATATCCTCTGTATCCATGTCTACAAAATTACAATTATAAAAATCCTCAGACTTATTATCTATTCTAAGGAAATTCTTTTTTAGTGTAATATTATGAGAAAACTTATTTACATTAATAAGTGTTTTTAATAGGTCAAAGTCCTCAGAGGCTACAAATCCTAGTCCGTTGGATAGAACATTTAGGGTCCGATTACAAGTGGAGAGCTAAATATTACTTTAGTGAAATCGATATTTGCGCTCCACTGTGTAATACCAGCACACTCTAAGAGAGCGCACTTCCATAGGCATCATTCTGATGCCGTCAGAGATGTTTATATATATACTGTATATATATATATTTATATTTATGTGTCAATATGTGTATATACACATATTAACACATAAATATATATGTATATAAACATATACATATATATTTACTGGGAACACACAGTTCCCATAGACCGCAATGTAAAGGCACTTTTCAACTCACACCCGCCAACTTTAAAGCCCCAAAACTGCCTATTGCAGTTGTTTTTTATTTTAAAAAAGGGCTATTTTTTATATTAAAAAAAACTATAATGCCCTCTATTTTGAGAGCATTTGGGCACTTTTAGAAAATTTTCTGAGTAGTAATTGCTGGTTATTTATCACGTGCCCGCAAACGGGTGAATTTGCCTGTTTGCGCGCACACAATAAATTAGCGCTCCACTTGTAATCTAGCCCTTAATTGGTCCTTCGTAAATTCTACCTGAAACTAATTTATTATCATTATTTCTTTTTTTTCTTATTTTTTTATTTCTTTAATGTTCTGCTTAGATACCAGACAGACAGAATAATTTTTTTTTAAGACCTACTTCAACATGATCATTACTTTGATTAGGATTAGAGTTTAATGGTAACAATTCCTCAATTGATCTATGTCCAGATGGTTCTTTAGGCCTTGCTCCTGGTTCTCTATCTCTAGATCTAATAGGGGTTGAGGAGCATGGACTCTCAGTTGAGGTTTTACCCCCAAAGCTAATTTGACTAAAGGTTATTTGTTATGTATTTGTCTTACTATTAGTATTTTTAGCACCAGTATCCCAACTGTATACCACATCCAATTCATAATCATTAAGGTCCCTGTGATACTTATTGATCTTCATCTCTGTTAGTTCAGTATCCAACTTGTTTAAGGTTTCATCAAGTTGTTTGATGAAATCTTCATATTTTTTGTATCAGAAGTTCACCCAAATTGGACTCTTTATTTTTCTTATTTAGCAACCGTCTCATAAGTATTGAGGAACAATCTGTAAGCATCTAATTGCATTTAGACATGAATTCTGTGTCAGTTATCTCATTGGCCAGATATTTGTTTCATCCTAAACCCTCTTGGAATTTTATTCTCATTGATATAGAGAGCTGTAGAAACTATATATCCCACCATAAACGTAACTTTTTACTGCTCAATCTCTCTTTTTTAACAAATTAAGTGCTCAAATCTTCCTGTTTGTTCCCTCGGGCTATTAATTCTAGGAGAGACACTATGGGGTAGATTTACCAAGCAACGGATGCTACAATCTACCCCCCGATGTTTCTGGCTCACCGGAAACATAAGTTAAGAAGCAGCGGTCATAAGACCTCTGAGGTTGCGGACTCCAATCATCCCGATCCAATCCGATAGGGATCATTGACACCCCCTGCTAGCGAATGTGCAGGGGGCAGCATTGCATAAGCATTTCACCAGAAATTCTTGTGCAATGTTAAATGCCGACAGTGTATGCTGTCTGCATTTACAGATGCCGGGCAGACACGATTCGCTGCAGCGAATCATGTTCGCCCGGCATTTGATAAATCGGCCCCTATAACTCTAAATAATTTTAAAAATGCACTGCCAGATATCGAGATTTTACCTGTATAACCCCATCAAAGCAAACATTCCCCAGGTTTTAATTTTAAAGTAGTATAGAATCATTTCACGTATTTAGGGTTAAACTGACAAAAGACCCATATGCATGGTACACTATTATACAAGCCCCTCATTAGTAATTGCATTCAGACATGAATTCTGGGTTCATATATCTCATTGGCCAGATATTTTTTTTCATCCTAATCCCTCTTGGTATTTTATTCTCGTTGATATAGAGAGCTGTAGAAACTCTATATCCCACCATAAACTTAACTTTTTTTTTTTAAATAGTTTTATTAGATTTCTTGAATTTAAATATTTAACAAAATATACATAAAAGAAAATTGAATACAGTATACAAACATCTGTATATTCTTCATCACAGTATCAGTCTTAACTCAAAAAAAAAAAAGAGCAACACATTGTTTTTTTCTTTCTTCCTCCCTGTGTGAAGAATTTCCATAACAATAGGCCAAGGTTATAACTATACGTTTCATTATACTGACATTTTCAACAAAGGCTCAGAATCTCAGTACAACATTTGGTCTAACAGATAATAATAAACATTAAAAAAAAGGAAAAGGGGAAATTCCCCCATTCCGTGCCATCCAACGCCTCCCCATGTTAATATTTGCAACCACTCATTTCAAAATTTTATTCCCCAGCCTGGATACTAGTAGCAAATTTCCCCTTCTTCTATGTAGCCACTTTATTTGTTATGAGAAATATTTACATATTTTAAAAATATTCTCTTTATCCTTCTCTTCTCTTCCTCCCATGCAATCCATCTCTCCCAGATAGCTCATTCTTGCTCTTTGTTATCCAAAAATATACAGGATAGTTCTGACATTGATCGATAAAACCTAATGTTGTTCATTACGACTTCAAAATCAGGAATCAATGTTTTCCAGAATCTAGCGATTGTAGTGCGCACAGCTGTACATATTAAAGAAATACGTTTTTTTAATTGGCCTGTAAATCCCCCTAACTGGGAACTGTAGTAAGGCTTGAGCTGGTGTTAGAGAAAAATCTTGGTCTAATATTTCCCCAATTAGTTTTGATGCTTTTTCCCATATATGACTCACTAAGGGGCAAGTCCACCACATATGAAAATTAGTACCTGTGTCGTTGCATCCTCTGAAACAGCTAGATGGTGTATCTGCAAAAATATGATTTAACCTCACTGGGCTCATGCACCAATGATAAAGTACGTAATTTTCCTTGAGGTTAGAGCTATAAGAGAATGCCTTTCCTCTATGTATATTCTTCAACCATTGTGGGAGTGAGTCTGAAACTTGTAAATCTGTTTCCCATTTAGTCATATAAGTTAACTTATTGGTGTCATTGTGTTAAAAATGGGATAGAGGCCAGAAATAGCCCCTTTAATTCTTTAGTTGGCTAAACATAAAAATTCAAAGTAAGTCTTAGAAAGATTATTCTCCAAATGTGTTACTTTTCTAATTTTTGGAAATAATTGCAAGTAATGAAACCAGGCATGAGGTGTGCTAGGTAGCAGTTCTTGATATTGTATATATGTTAGTGGATGTTCTTGTTTTAAACAGTTCGCAATGCGGTACATTCCTTTGTTTGCCCATATATAAAAAACTTCCTTACCCACTTCAGGGATTAGTACTTGTAGTTTAGTCTAGATCTCTTCCCTAAAAGAGGATATCACCTAATCACCTCATTCCAAATTGTTATACTATGAGACATTGATAAAAAAAAAAGCCCTCCAGTTAATCGTTTTGCATTTTTCTGTGGGCCATAATAGTTGATCTATAGGAAAAACTCCTATCAGGTCACTTTCCAATTAGATCCATTCTATTTTGTTAACTGTTCTAAACCACAAAGCCGCTTGGGCAATACGTGCCAAATTATAATATAATTTAAGATCTGGAACACCCAACCCTACATTTGACTTATGCAGGACAATAGTCTTTTGGTTAATTCTCGGTTTTTGCCTCTTCCATATAACTTAAAGAATGTCTGTTTGTATTTTTTTCATATCCTTAAGTGGCACTGATATCGTTAGTGAGCGAAATAAATATAAAAGTTTCGGAAGAATTGTCATCTTGCTCACTACTATTCTACCATAAAAAAAGGAAATATTATATCTATTCAATTTTTCCATTTCCTTTCTTATCTTAACTAGTATTGGGGTGTAATTCAGTTTATAGAGATTATCTAGTTTATCCGGAATAGCTACACACAAATATTTAATAGTTTTGTAGCCCACCGAAAGTCAAAATTGATAGTCAATAATTTTTTAGTATGGTCAGGTATATTTATGCCTATAGCCTCACACTTATCTGCATTTATTTTGTATCCTGACAGATGACCAAATTTTGTAATAATCTGACTAGGGGCAGTGAAATCATGGGTTTCGTAATAATTAAAATAACATTGTTTATTTCCAACTTCAATTCCAGAAATATCAGGATCTAATCTTATTTTTGCAGCTAAAGGCTCTATACTAAGAGCAAATAGGAGAGGGGATAGCCCAGGCACCCCAGTCTTGTACCATTCCTAATAGTAATTGTTTGTGATTGATATCCTGCTATTTTTATAAATGCTGTTGGGAGAGAATAGATCAATTTTATAGTGTCATGGAAGGGTCCCCTGATACCGAATGCATCCAATACTTGAAACATATATGTCCATGAGACCCTATCAAACGCCTTCTCTGCATCTAAGGGGAAAAACAGAGAAGGCATCTATTTTTTAGTTGCATAATCCACTAGATCTATCACTTTTCTAATGTTATCAGGGGCTCTTGGTTCTTTAATAAATCCAACAGGTCCGGTAAAAAATTATTGAGTCTGGTGGCAAGTATTTTAGTGAAGAGTTTGAGATTCTGATTGACTAACGAGATAGGTCTGTAATTATGGCAATAGAATTTATCTTGTTTAGGAAACACAGCAATTCTAGCTGTCAATAGTTCCTTAGGGCTTTCTCTTCCTTTCATAATATGTTTAAAGAACAGAACCAAATGTGGGGCTAAATCTGCCGAAAACGTTTGATAGAATAGGCCTGAAAAACCATCAGGTCTAGGGGCCTTGGAGGGTTTCAAATTGTTGATGGCTAATACCACCTCAGATACTGAAATGGGGGCATTTAATGACTCCAACGCTTCTACTGCTATAATAGGAAGTTCCCTTGTTTTAACCTGATCTATATCCCTGTTATCTCTGGACTCTAAACAATATAATTTTTGATAATATTTTGCGAATGTGTCTGCTATTTCCCCTGGGTCATTAGTTGTATTACCATTCTGTTTTTGTATTTGGGGTATTGCTATTGCTCTTGTGATATCTTTGAGTTTTCTTGCCAATAGTCTATCCGGTTTGTTTGAATAAACAAATTTAACAAAATAATTGGCATCAGTCATTTTGATAGATCTATGAGCTTTATTTGTTAGTATTTTAACTTATTCCAATTTTTTCTTACTCAAAGAGTCAGCCACTACGAGGGTTGAGTTTATTTGTTTTTGAGTTTCCAAAGTACTAATCTCCTGTCTAAGCAGCGAAATCCTATAATTTCTAGTTTTATTAATTTTGGCAGATTCTTCAATAATAATGCCTCTGATAAAGGCCTTAAAGGCCCCCCCAGACTGACAACGGGTTATGTGTTGAGTTTAAATTATCCTCCATGAAATGTTTTATTTGTGTTTGCAACTTTTGTAGAAAGATATCATCTTTAAGGATATGGGGATTTAAGGTCCACAAACGTATCCTATTTGGGTTAAAAACACCTCTTAAGGTTAATTCCACCATGGAATGATCTGACCATGTGAAAGGAAATATTGTTGCCGATTGTAGTAATGGTATAAAAATTTGACTTAGTAGGATGTAATCTATCCTAGAGTAAGTATCGTGTACCGCAGAGTAATAAGTGTACGATCTATCTCTACGATGTAGCGTGCGCCACCCGTCAATTAGGTTGTGGTCTAGTAAAACATCTCCTAATATCTAATTAAGTCCCCTATTGGCATATCCTTGTAAAATTGACCTATCAATATTATCATCTAGTGTTAAATTAAAGTCTCCCCCAAAAATAAGTTTATAGTGTTTCCAATTAGTAACGAGTTTGCCTATTTTAGCTAGGAATGAAGACTGACCTTCATTGGGGGCATAAATATTTCCCAAAATTACTTGAGAACCATTTATACATCCGCTCAAGATAATGTATCTTCCTTCCTTATCTACGATAACCTCTTCTTCCTGAAAATTGAGGGAAGAATGTAATACTCCTCCCTTCTTCTTCTTCCCAACCGCATGGTACTGTACCGGGTTAGTGATGTCGCGAACCTAAAATTTTGGGATCGGCGAAGCGGGCGAACCGCCATAGACTTCAATAGGCAGGCGAATTTTAAAACCCACAGGGACTCTTTCTGGCCACAATAGTGAAGGAAAAGTTGTTTCAAGGGGACTAACACCTGGACTGTGGTATGCCGGAGGGGGATTCATGGCAAAACTCCCATGGAAAATTACATAGTTGATGCAGAGTCTGGTTTTAATCCATAAAGGGCATAAATCACCTAACATTCCTAAATTGTTTGGAATAACGTGCTTTAAAACATCAGGTATGATGTTGTATTTTAATTTTAGCTTAAGTGTAGTGTAGTAGACAACCCAAAGTATTGATCTAGGCCCATTTTGGTATATTTAATGCCACTATTTCACCGCCAAATGCGCTCAAATAAAAAAAAATTGTTCACTTTTTCACAAACTTTAGGTTTCTCACTGAAATTATTTACAAACAGCTTGTGCAATTATGGCACAAATGGTTGTAAATGCTTCTCTGGGATCCCCTTTGTTCAGAAATAGCAGACATATATGACTTTGGCGTTGCTTTCTGGTAATTAGAAGGCCGCTAAATGCTGCTGCGCATCACACGTGTATTATGGCTTGCAGTGAAGGGGTTAATTAGGTAGTTTGTAGGGAGCTTGCAGGGTTAATTTTAGCTTTAGTGTAGAGATCAGCCTCCCACCTGACACATCAGACCCCCTGATCCCTCCCAAACAGCTCCCTTCCCTCCCCCACCCCACAATTGTCCCCGCCATCTTAAAGGGACAGTCTAGGCCAAAATAAACTTTCATGATTCAGATAGTGTATGTAATTTTAAACAATTTTCCAATTTACTTTTATCACCAATTTTGCTTTGTTCTCTTGGTATTCTTAGTTGAAAGCTTAACCTAGGAGGTTCATATGCTAATTTCTTAGACCTTGAAGCCCACCTCTTTCAGATTGCATTTTAACAGTTTTTCACCACTGGAGGGTGTTAGTTCACATATTTCATATAGATAACACTGTGCTCGTGCACGTGAAGTAATCTGGGAGCAGGCACTGATTGGCTAGACTGCAAGTCTGTCAAAAGAACTGAAAAAAGGGGCAGTTTGTAGAGGCTTAGATACAAGATAATAACAGAGGTTAAAAGTATATTATTATAACTGTGTTGGTTATGCAAAACTGGGAAATGGGTAATAAAGGGATTATCTATCTTTTAAAACAATAACAATTCTGGTGTAGACTGTCCCTTTAAGCACTGGCAGAAAGTCTGCCAGTACTAAAATAAAAGGTTTTTAAATTGTTATTTTATTTTTTTAAGCATATTTACATATGCTGTGGTGTAGCATCCCCCCTTAGCCCCCAACCTCCCCCCAAAACAGCTCTCTAACCCTCCCCATCTGCCTTATTGGTGGCTATCTTGGGTACTGGCAGCTGTCTGCTATTATTTCACAGTCAAAAAAGTGTTTTGTTTTTTTAAATGTACACTACTGTTACACCAGATATGAGTGGTGGCACTGGGCAAGTGGGCACAGTATACGCTGTGAGCCTGACACACACGCTGGCAGGCAGGCAACTGCAATTAGATTACACAGGAAAAAAAAAAAAAGCAGACTGATGTTCTAGCCCTTAAAAGGGCTTTTTGGGGTGCTGTCCTTACAGCAGAGATCAGATGAGTCCTTCAGGACTGTAGTGGACACTGAATACACTAGCCTAGCTATCGATTTCCCTATTAAATCAGCAGCAGCTACACTGTTCATACTCTCACTAAGAATGTAGCTTCCGAACGAATCTAAAATGGATGCTGTCCAGGAGGTGGGAGGGTCTGGGAGGGAGGGTCTGCTGCTGATTGGCTGGAATGTGTCTTCTGACTGTGAGATACAGGGTCAAAGTTTACTCAATGATGAGGAATAGGGGGCGGATCGAACATCGCATATGTTCGCCCGCCGCGGCGAATGCGAACATACTATGTTCGCCGGGAACTATTCGCCGGAGAACTATTCGCGACATCACTATACCGGGTATAAAGAATCCCAATATTTAGGTGTTTGTGGATGGGTAAAGTGAGTTTCTTGAAGCACAATAATATGCGCTTTGCGTGATTTATAATCAATAATTGCTTTTTTCCTCTTTACATTTGAGTGTAGCCCTCTTACATTATGTGAAATTACCTTAATAGACATACTCATAAACGTAACTTTTTACTGCTCAATCTCTCTTTATTAACAAATAAAGTGCTCAAATCTTCCTGTTTGTTCCCTCGGGCTATTAATTCTAGGAGAGACACTATGGGGTAGATTTACCAAGCAGCGGATGCTGCAATCTACCCCCGATGTTTCCGGCTCACCGGAAACATAAGTTAAGAAGCAGCGGTCATAAGATCCGATCGGGATGATTGACACCCCCTGCTGTAATTACCTTCTATCTAAGCCTCTGCAAACTGCCCCCTTATTTCAGTTCTTTTGACAGACATGCATTTTTAGCCAATCAGTGCTGACTCCTAGGAGCTTCACGTGCCTGAGCTCAATGTTATCTATATGAAACACATGAACTAACGCCCTCTAATGGTGAAAAACTGTCAAAAAGCTTTTAGATTAGAGGCGACCTTCAAGGTCTAAGAAATTAGCATATGAACCTCCTAGGTTTAGCTTTCAACTAAGAATACCAAGAGAAAAAAGCAAAATTGGTAATAAAAGTAAATTGGAAAGTTGTTTAAAATAACATGCCCTATTTAAATCATGAAAGTTTTGTTTTACTTGAGTGTCCCTTTAACTAGAAGCTTAAAGCTGTTGCTGTATTTAGAGCAGTGGTCTCAAAGTACCTGCTCTGGGGCCATATGCGGTTTAATCTTGCTCTGACCTTAGGTAAATTATTCATTTGGCCCCATCAATTGTTTTAGGGTTCTAAGAGGTGTGTTCTATACAGGCACTCACAAGATAAATATAAAGACAAACATGCATTGTCTAGTGTAGACTCCCATTATGCACTGCTTGGATAAATGTCACTTTTTATTCAGTTCCAGAATGATCACTTCACTTGGCATTCGCAGGATAAATAAACATTATGTCTATTGTGGACTAAAACTCCAGCCATGCACTACTACTTGGTTAAATGTCATTTCCAGTTTCTAGTATATCCAGTTCCAGAGCACTCAAGTGTCCCCCATGGGGGAAGAATACTTTGCCACTGGCTTTGAACTGCTAAGAGCTTTGCATCATATGTGTAAATTGTTAACTGTATCAAATGTATACACTGACTACTTGCCATTGAGAGGGAACCCTGTTTTTATAGCAGGATACACAACTACCCCATTCTCACTTTGGTGGGAGAAAGGGTTGTGCTTTATACATCAACTTATAAAAGAGGCAGGGAATCAGGAGCAGTCATTTCAAGAATTACACTTCCCTGCACCCATCATTTTGCATACTTACAAGCAAAACATTATGGGCTGGATTACAAATGGAGCACAAATTTGCGCTCACACGTGTGCTTTATCTGCGCTCAACTCCCCCCCCCCCCCCCCCCCCCCCCCCCCAGTTCGTCACTTATTAAAGGTCACAAGTAAAACTTTTTGTGCTCTCACAGACACATCCTTGCATAGAAAGGGTTATAGACCGCTGCTCTATAACCCTGTCCGCCTGCTCTGAGCAGGCGGACAGGAATTGATCGAATACGATCGGGTTGATTGACACCCCCCTGCTGGCAGCCGATTGGCCGCGAGTCAGCAGGGTGGTGCAATGCTGAATACGGAGAGCGTATTGCTCTCCGCATTCAACGAGATCTTGCAGACCTGATCCGCACTGTCGGATCAGGTCTGCAAGACCTTTCATAAATAGAGGCCATAGACTTTAATGGAGCCTCATTTTGAGCAAAAAGAAATAACAGCCACCAGCTTGTGCAAACACAAGTGCAGGATTGCAGTGATATATATATATATATATATATATATATATATATATATATATATATATATATATATATATATATATATATATATGTATTTCTATACATATGTATATCTGTATTTATATGTGTAAATACGTCTACAAATGCATATATACACATATAAATACATACATACAGTACATATGTATAAGAATACATGCATATATATTTATATACATACATATATGTATACACCTGACATCTCATATCATTGAGCACTTACAACTTTTTCCATTTTTTAAAAAATAATTTGTATTAGCTAGTTGTATTATTAGTGTAACTGTACTTTTAAATGTATTTTTGATGTGTTTTGTGGGACTTTTTTTGACTCGCCTAACAGTTAACCAGAGTTTTAAAGTTGCAGTTATCATTCTAACATAAATCGCAATTGCACTCACGCATTCGCATTTACTTTCAACTTATAATATAGGCGGAATTTAACTTGACATCGCTTGCGTGCAAACGAGAGCGAACCACTCATAAACTAGCCCTATGTGACTAATTTTCTCAGGGCATATAATTTTGCATTGCAGACCACGCGTCACGGCTTACTACACAAATAACTATCTTTAAGCAGGGAATCTATTCTATCTCCCCAATATATAGAATGCTTTTGGACAAAGTTAATAAAAAGATAGTAAAAATAATCATCACTAAGTGGACCTCTGTATTAGACACACAAATCCCAGTCCCTCAGGTTTAGGCGAGTTTAAAAACTGTTAAAAAAGCAACTTTGTCACAAGATTTGCGAGACTCACATTTTAAACTATTGCACAATTCCTATATTACACTGCACAACAACAGTGAGTAACTGCTACTGACCAGACTATTATACACCTACTTTGGACTTGCCCATGTCTGATAAAATTCTGGAAGATGGGGGCTTGTTGGTTATGAGTGAATAGTAATATAAATATTGTGTTATGTAATCAACTTATTGTCTTGGTAAAAATACCAAAGGGATTGAGGAAATGTGAGATTTTTTTTTGGAGCCATTATATTGCTTGCTGAAAAACTGGTTTTCAAGACATGGTTGTAGAAAGCTCTGCCTTCCTTACACACACTTAAAGCATTGATCCTGCTCTCACCTAGATTACGAGTTTTGCGTTAGAGGCTGTGCGGTGCTAACGAGCAGTTTTCCCTCACCACTCACTTACATGCAGCGCTGGTATTACGAGTTTTCAGAAACCCATCGTTAAAAGACAAGAAGTGAGCGTTGAGCAAAAAAGCAGCGTAAAACTCCTTAACGCAGCCCCATTGATTCCTATGGGGAAATAAAATTTATGTCTACACATAACACCCTAACATGAACCCCGAGTCTAAACACCCCTAATCTTACACTTATTAACCCCTAATCTGCCGCCCCCGACATCGCCGACACCTGCTTTATATTATTAACCCCTAATCTGCTGCCCCCAACATCGCCGCCACCTACATTATATTTATTAACCCCTAATCTGCTGCCCCCAATGTTGCCGCCACCTACCTACACTTATTAACCCCTAATCTGCCACCCCAACGTCGCCACCACTATATTAAAGTTATTAACCCCTAAACCTAAGTCTAACCCATACCTAACACCCACTAACTTAAATATAATTTAAATAAATCTAAATAAATATTCCTATCATTAACTAAATTATTCCTATTTAAAACTAAATACTTATCTGTAAAATAAACCCTAAGCTAGCTACAATATAACTAATAGTTACATTGTATCTAGCTTAGGATTTATTTTTATTTTACAGGCAAGTTTGTATTTATTTTAACTAGGTACAATAGTTATTAAATAGTTATTAACTATTTAATAACTACCTAGCTAAAATAAATACAAATTTACCTGTAAAATAAAACCTAACCTAAGTGACACTAACACCTAAAACTACACTATAATTAAATAAATTAACTAAATTAAATATAATTGCCTACATTAAATTAAATTACTGAAAATAATAAACAAATTACAGAAATGTAAATTAATTACAACTAATCTAATAGCCCTATTAAAATAAAAAAGCCCCCCAAAATAAAAAAAACCCTAGCCTAAACTAAACAACCAATAGCCCTTAAAAGGGCCTCTTGCGGGGCATTGCCCCAAAGTAATCAGCTCTTTTACCTGTACAACCCCCCAACAGTAAAACCCACCACCCACACAACCAACCCCCCAAATAAAATACTATCTAAAAAAACCTAAGCTCCCCATTGCCCTGAAAAGGGCATTTGGATGGGCATTGCCCTTAAAAGGGCAGTTAGCTCTTTTCCCGCCCAAACCCTAATCTAAAAAATAAAACCCACCCAATACACCCTTAAAAAAACCTAACACTTACCCCCTGAAGATCGACTTACCGGGAGATGTCTTCATCCAAGCCGGGCAAAGTGGTCCTCCAGACGGGCAGAAGTCTTCATTCAATTCGGGCAGAAGTGGTCCTCCAGACGGGCAGAAGTCTTCATCCAGACAGCATCTTCTATCTTCATCCATCCGGCACGGGTCCATCTTCAAGACATCCGACGCGAAGCATTCTCTTCTGGCGACAACTAAAACAGAATGAATGTACCTTTAAGTGACATCATCCAAGATGGCGTCCCTTAGATTCCGATTGGCTGATAGAATTCTATCAGCCAATCGGAAATAAGGTAGAAAAAATCCTATTGGCTGATGCAATCGATTGATTGGAACATTGAAACAGCCAATAGAATGCAATGCAAGCTCAATCCTATTGGCTGATTGCATCAGCCAATAGGATTGAACTTCAATCCTGTTGGCTGATTGCATCAGCCAATAGGATTTTTTCTACCTTAATTCCGATTGGCTGATAGAATTCTATCAGCCAATCGGAATCTAAGGGATGCCATCTTGGATGATGTCACTTAAAGGTACATTCATTCTATTTTAGTCGTCGCCAGAAGAGGATGCTTCGCGTCGGATGTCTTGAAGATGGACCCGCGCCGGATGGATGAAGATAGAAGATGCTGTCTGGATGAAGACTTCTGCCCGTCTGGAGGACCACTTCTGCCCGAATTGAATGAAGACTTCTGCCCGTCTGGAGGACCACTTCGCCCGGGTTGGATGAACATTTTCTTTCATGATTCAAAGCATACATTCTTAAATTCCACCTTTCAATTTGCTTTTTTTTAACAATTTTGCTTCATTCTCTTCATAAGCCAATGAAAAGAGTCATGTATGTACATCCACCAATCAGCAGCTAGCTCGCAGCTGTTATTCACTTGCTATAACGTTGGATAATTACTGCTTTGAATCACTATTCAGCACTAATAGTTTCCTCTAACTGTTCAACATGTGAGCATCCATCTTGCTTTATTTAAGAAAACTAATGTTATTACTTTCTGTTTTCATGGAGAAGCTGAATCACCTTGAGCTTATTTTAAATTAATGTATACTACTTACCCATCGCCATATTTCTTTTATTCGTTCACCTGATGTTATACTTTATATATGTACTAGTCCTAAAGCCCGTTCACACGGGCCATTTTTTGCAGTACATCGGCCCCACCCCTTGCTCTCTCTCCCTCCATCTCTCTTTTGCTCTCTCTCTCCCCCTCTCTTTTGCTCTCTTTCCCCCTCTCTTTTGCGCTCTCTCGCTGCACCTCTCTTTTGCTCTCTCTCCCCCTCTCTTTTGCTCTCTCTATCCCCATCTCTTTTGCTCTCTCTCCCCTCTCTTTTGATCTCTCTTTTGCTCCCTCTCCCCTTCTCTTTTTTTGCTCTCTCCCCCCTCTCTTTTGCACTCTCTCTCTCCCCCCTTTCTTTTGCTCTCTCTTTTGCTCTCTCTCCCCTCTCTTTTGCTCTTTCCCCTCTCTTTTGCTCCCTCTCCCCCCTCTCTTTTTTTGCTCTCTCCCCCCTCTCTCTCTCCCCTCTCTTTTGCACTCTCTCTCTCCCCCTCTCTTTTACGCTCTCTCTCCCCCTCTTTTTTGCGCTCTCTCTCTCCCCCTCTATCTTGTGCTCTCTCCCCCTCTCTTTTGCACTCTCTCGCTCCACCTCTCTTTTGATCTCTCCCCCTCTCTTTTACTCTCTCTCTCCCACCTCTCTTTTGCTCTCTCTCTCCCCCTCTCTTTTGCTCTCTCTCTCCCCCCTCTCTTTTGCTCTATCCCCCCTCTCTTTTGCGATCTCTCTCCCCCTCTCTTTTGCGCTCTCTCTCCCCTTTCTCTTTTGCAATCTCTCCCCCCTCTCTTTTGCGCTCTCTCTCCCCCTGTCTTCTGCGCTCTCTCTCCCCCTCTCTTTTGCACTCTCTCTCTCTCCCCCTCTCTTTTGTGCTCTCTCTCTCTCCCCATCTCTTTTGCGTTCTCTCTCTCCCCCTCTCTTTCGCGCTCTCTCTCCCCCTCTCTTTTGCGCTCCCTCCCCCCTCTCTTTTGCTCTCTCTCCATCCCTCTCTTTTGCTCTCTCTGCCCCCTCTCTCTCTCCCCTCTCCCTCCCTCTTTTTCTCTCTCTCCCCCTCTCTATTGCTCTCTCTCCCCCTCTTCTTTTGCTCTCTCTCTTCCCCTCTCTTTTGCTCTCTCTCTTTCCCCTCTTATTTTCTCTCTCCCCCTCTCTTTTGCTCGCTCTCTCCCCCTTTCTCTTCCCTCTATTTTGCTCTTTCACCTCTCTTTTGCTCTTTCCCCTCTCTTTTGCTCTCTCCCCCCTCTTTTTTGCTCTTTCCCCTCTCTTTTGCTCTCTCTTACTCTCTTTTTTGCTCTCTCTTACCCTCTCTTTAGCTCTTTCCCATCCCATCTCTTTTGCTCTCTCCCCCTCTCTTTCTATCTTCTTCCCCTCTCTCTCTCGCGCATGTGCGCGACCACCCCCGGCCATGCCCACTCATACCTCGGCCACACCTGCTTACGTCTGGCCACACCCACTTCCGCCCACCGTCACCATGCCGCAGCAGATCAGGTAGACTCTAAGGCCAGGTGTGTTTGTCCTCGTGCAGTCTCTACTGCGCATGACAGCTTTGGACAAACACACTTGGCCTTTTATATTATAGGATTGGTTTAGTGTGCAGATAACTGTTACATTACTATGGTGGAAAAAGCCATTGGATCCTTATTATTCACAGTAATATTAGTAGTCTATGAGGAGGATTAACAAAAGATTTCTAGGATTTTCTGGGACACTGCAATAGCATTGTCTTATTAACTCCAGCTGTTTTTCCTGTACTTAAAGGGAAAGTAAAGTCCAAACTAAATGTTAAATTTCATAATTACAATTATCAAATTTGCTTTGTTCTCTTGGTATTCTTAGTAAAAAGCTAAACCTAGCTAGGCTCATATGTTAATTTCTAAGCCCTTGAAGGCCGACTCTTATCTTAATGCATGTGACAGTTTTTCCCTGCTAGAAGGCATTAGTTCACGCATGTGGAGTTATTTAAGAGTCAGCACTAATTGCCTGAAATGCAAGTCTGTCAAAAGAACTGAGATAAGGGGGCAGTCTGCAGAGGCTTAGATACAAGGTAATCACAGAGGTAAATAGTATATTTATATAACTGCGTTAGCTGTGCAAAACTGGGGAATAGTAAATAAAGGGATTATCTATCTTTTTAAACAATACCATTTTTGGTGTTTACTGTCCCTTTAATCTTTTGGTTTTATCACTTTGTCTGGTGCCATCTCTAAAAAAAAGTTGTTGTTCTTTTATTATATATGTTGAATCTCCCTACCAGGACTCAAAATTGACTTGTTATCAGTATATATGATTTACTTTATCAGGTTCATAAGCAATTTAATATATAGATTTATACTTAAATCCTGGTAGTTTTGTTATCCGTGATACTTGTAGCAGCTGGCTCTTACTGCTTGTTTTATTTGCCTCTGTTGACTGTACTCACTGTTGCTATCTCTATGGGCTAGATTACAAGTGGAGCTCTAAATTACCACACTCCTGCAAACAGGCAAATTTGCCCATTTTTCGGAGCGTGATAATTAACCAGTGGCTGGTTATTGCTACCATGAGCTTGCGTTAGCAATTAACACTCAGAAAATTAACCAGAGAACCGATCTCTGGTTAGTTTTCTAAAAGTGCCCCAAATGCCCTCAAAATAGAGGGCATTTTAGTTTTTTATTAAAAAAATCAAGCTTTTTTTTTTTAATAATAATAAAAAACTGTACTAGGTAGTTTTGTCCTTTATAGTAGGTGGGAGTGGGGTGGTCTATGGGAACTGTGTGTTCCCAGTAAATATATATGTATATGCTTATACACTGTAGATATATATGTATGTGTTAATATGTGTATAAAAAAATAGCAAAAAAGGAACAAGAGCAACACAGCAGGTTAGTAATTAAAACTTAGCGTTTATTCAAAAACTTGGTTAAATATCATGGAGAATCCACATGTAAACAGTTACAAGTCTTAAAAAGGGCAGCAGGAGGAAAAGCTTACGCGTTTCGGCTGAAGTGCCGTGAAGCTTAACACACATATCAGAAACACAGAATTTAACATCCTTACTGACCTACTATTGGTTATCAATCAAATCTCAGCTGCTTAATCAAGACAGAGTACTGTATGGTATATAGAAACATAGAATTTGACGGTAGATAAGAACCAAAAAGGCCCATCAAGTCTACCCATATTACATGTTACTTTTTCCTTAGGATAGCCTTATGCATGTCCCAGGCATTTTTAAATTCCTTTACAGTCTTTGTGTTTACCACCTCAAATGGAAGTTTATTCCATGAATCCACCACCCTTTCTGTAAAAAAATGCTTCCTCAAATTTCTCCTGAATCTACTACCCTCTAACTTTAGATTGTGACCCCTTGTTTTGGCATTTATTTTTTTGTGAAAAATGCTTTCAGCTTCTATTTTATTAAGTCCCTTCATATATTTGAAGGTTTCTATCATGTCACCTCTTTCCCTTCTATCCTCTAAACTATACATATTTAGATCATAGAGTCTTTCTTTGTACGTTTTATATTTTAGACCATGTACCATTTTAGTAGCCCTAGTTTATTTATATCTTTCTGAAGATATGGTCTCCAGAACTGTACGCAGTATTCCATATTTGGTCTAACTAATGGTCTGTAAAGTGGCATAAGAACCTTGCTATTTCTGCTACTAAAACCTCTTCCAATACAACCAAGCATTTGACTGGCCTTGCTGGCTGCACTGCGGCATTGTGTACCAAATTTTAAATCATCTGAAATAATAATCCCCAAATCCCTTTCTTCTTTAATTACAGTCAGTAATGTACCATTGAGACTATAATTGGCCTTTGGGTTTTTGGATCCTATATGCATAATTTTGCTCTTGGTAATATTAAATTTCAGATCCCATTTATTTGACCAGTCCTCTAGAATCTCACTATCTTTACCATCTGTTGTAAAGACTGAACAAAAGTAATCATTTAAACAGTTTGCTATTTGTTTATCTTCTTCCAACACTCTATCCTCATTCTTGAGTCTAACTATCCCTCTGTTAGTTTTTTGCTTTTCACTGATATATCTAAAGAAGTTTTTGACACCGTTTTTTACAGATTGTGCTATTTTCTCTTCTGCATCAGCTTTAGCCTTTCTGATTAACTGCTTTGTCATCTTTTGATGGGTTCTCCATTTTTCTTTATCCTCTTCTGAGCCAGTGAGTTTGAATTTTTTATAGACTGTCTTTTTTGTCTTAACTGCATGTGCTACTTCTCTTGAAAACCATATTGGTTTTCTTTTTCTTTCACTTTTACAAACAAGCCTAATACAGTGTTTAGTTGCATCTAGAATAGCATTTTTAAAATATTCCCACTGTTCTTGTACTCCTGTAATCTGTGCCATCCCTTTTAGGGATTCATCTAGGTATCTGCCCATGTAAGAAAAATCAGTTGATCTAAAGTCTAATACTTTTGTTTTACTATGGTTGCTTAGTACCTTTGCCTGAATATTAAACCATACAGACTGATGATCACTAGAGCCTAAGTTCTCACCCACAGACACCTCAGATACTATATCACTGTTTGTAAGTACTAAATCTAATATAGTTCCTTTTCGTGTTGGTTCTTTTACTAATTGCTCAAGAGATTCCCCTTGTAAAGATTCCAGGATATATTTACTTCTAGTTGATTTGGCAACAGGTACTTAGATAAGTATATATAGTTGAAAACACATTAGAGAGAAAGTATTTGATCATATCTTAAATAAACATGCAATAGAGCAACATGATACAATGCATACAATTTGAAGGATGACAAAGTAGCAAAAAGCTCAATCGTATAAATGAACAATCTACATTTAGGTAAAGTAATTACAAAAACTATATATATGTGTGGTTACTCACACTTGGATTCAAACCCTAAACTCTGGGTTACCAATCCATGCTCTTAACCACTGACCCATGGGCTCTCAAGTAAATTACTACTGTTTGAAAAGAAACTAAACTGTTCTAAATATAAATTATGTAGTAACCATGCAGTGCTCTAGAATAAGAACAATTGTCTTTAAAGGACCATAGATTAAAGGATAAATGAACAATTAAGATGTAAAAATGTATGTTAAATATAATGAAGTGGAGGACACAGAAAGTAGCAATTTAATATTAGTCTGATCTATTATTGCTAATAATTAATTAAGTTATATTCAAAATTAAGACCATTTGGCATAAGGGTTCATAATTTAAAAATCCAGTACATATCATTTTGACCAAGAATTTTATTCTTGTGTCCTCCTCTTTTGGGCAAAATAACTTTATCAATCGCTTGCCATCTAAATGAGTCAATAACTTTGTTGTGCACACGTACAAAATGCTGTACTAATGGAGTGGTAGATCTACCTATAGTAATAGTCAAGAAATGTTCTCTAATACGATAACCAACATCTCTTGTCGTTAGTCCAACATATTGTAGGTGGCACAGTGTACAGGTGATATTGAAATAGAACACACAGGTGGTAACAGTAACTTTTAATACAGTGAGCAATGTTTCGGGGCTCCTGCCCCTTTATAAAGCTAACAATCAGTTAATCATAGACAACATTTATAGAGAATGCTTGAAACTGAGGTGACCAATCACATGTCAAGGGGAGGGATTAACAAAAAGTGGGATCACATCTGACCTCATCTAAACATAATTGTCAAACATATTTAACCCTTACTCTCCCTGTGTGAAAAGACATACCCCATTAAAAACAAAAGCAGCAAGTTGCCATATATACAAAAAGAAAAAATGGACCCCAAATGAAAATATGTTTCATATCTACCTTTGGAAGGGGGGCCCTTCAGGTGTGCACCAGAACATTTTCTCTACACTTTATGGATTGGATATTGTGATGTGCTAATTCCTCTGTGTTTTTTTTATATATGAACAGTGTCCAGGTGATAACATAAATTACAAAAGATGATTTGCAATTCAAACATTGCCTGATATCAACAAATTCCTGAGTCTTCTCTGATTTAAATGTCTTAGAGATTGTAACATAGTCACAGGGTTTACATCTGTTTCTCCCACACCTATAAATACTAGATATGTGCGATTCTTTTCGGATCGATTCGGAAATTCGGCAAATTCGGCAATTCGGATCGAACCGAATTTCCGAATTAAAATACTGCCGAATTTACCGAATAAATCCGAATTACTTCGGATTTATTCGGTAAATTCGGATGGCCATGGACTACACTACTATTGTACAGTATAAGTCTAATCCCACCTAACACTTACCGAAATTCCGAATTGAACCGAACCGAACCCTGCTGAATTTAGTACATAATACTAGTCTAATCCCACCTAACACTTACCGAAATCCCGAATTTCCGAATCGAACCGAATCCAGACGAATTTATTTGAATCCGAAACAAATCCGAACCGAATTTATTCGAATCCGAATGAATCCGAAACAAATCCGAACCGAATCGATTCAAATTTTTCCGAATTCTAATCGCTCCGAACCGAAATTCGAAAAAATCCGAATCGATCCGAACCGAACCGAATTTTTCCGCCATGCACATGTCTAATAAATGCCTAAATGGCTTAACGAAGAGCTCTTATTATTGGGATTTAGATTGGGTAATTGTGAAGGTGATACCATGTGTCCAGTAGTTAAACCCTGTCTATATGAACATCTGAGACCCTGATCTACACATTTCACTAGTTTATCATCAGCAATCAGAAAATTGAAATATTTATTTACAATTCTGCAGATATCATTATATTGGGCACTGTGGTTGGTGATAAAGGTGACACCCTGAAAGGTTTGGCATTTATCTCTCTTGTTTTTAGTTTTTTCTTGTAAAAAATGTTCTCTATTTAACATGTCAACTTCTGATCGTGCTTTTTTAACAATTCTAAATTAATAACCCCTTTGTTTGAGGTGGTCAGTTAATTAATCTGTTCTTTTGTGATAGGTACTACCTTCACTACAATTCCTCTTGAAGGGAATGTACTGGCCCTTTGCAAATGCATATGGTACAAATTCAGGGTGATATGATTTAGCATGTAATAATGCATTTCCCGCTATAAGTTTCCTATAGACATCTGAAGTTACTGTACCATCGGGATTACCTGTGAGTGCCACATCTAGGAAGTTGATCGGCTTATGTTGAATTACCCCTTACTTTTTTGCCAAGTGGACTTTAGTGACCACTGTCTGAAGCTTTTCCATTCTCGGCTAAGAACTTATGGTGTTCGGATAATTTGATATGTAATTCTGACACTGGATCATAGAACCTGGAACTCTACGGCCAGTGCGATGGCGGTGTGGAGGTGGAGCTATCCGCTCTATACCCGCTACTACAGACATGCTTTTATGGATGCCATTCACCTGGAGATGTGGTAACGTTTAGTAGACTCACGGTGTAAAACAATCGATATCAAGCACCCAGTAAAAGTTGGTATTAAGGTCAGTGAGAAACCTACGGTGAGACGGTACATGGTGCATGCCTAAGGGATCCGGCTGCCGTTAGTATTAACCTAATAGTCTATTTACCTGGAGGGTAATATATATATATATATATATTTATCTTGCATACCAAGTTTTCTACTGCAATTCTGATACAGTGATATTGGTAACTTATTCAGTTATACAGTCTATGTTATAGAAATATAAGTGACATTTTGAGCACCCTGATACATTATACTACTCTTGGCAAGTTTTTTGACTGTAGTATGATGTGAAATACAGAACTTTTTTTTATAGTCCCTATACCTGAATATGTTTTTGCATTTTTTAATATGTGTATATACATATATATTTAAATTTGCTGCCCATCGATATGCTACTTAGCCCCTTCGCAAGGTTCTGATGCAGTCTCGTATTGCGATTTACTTGTAATACCAGCACTCATTATCGTGTGCTGGTATTACAAAGTGGAGTGCTAATATGATATTTAGTGTTCCACTTGTAATCTAGCCCTTAGTGTTTATTTTGGAGCTTACTGAATCTATGTTTACCTAGATGCTAGATAATTATTATAACCATTTTTCTCTCTTTCCCGTTGGTAGATACATTTAGTTTAAGTGATCTAGTTCTTGCTTAACATTATCTAAATCTTTCTTTACTTCTCCTGCTGTTTTCTTAGTCAGTAGCTTACAACTGAGGTAGTGGGGACAATTTATCATGGGCCGAATGGGGCCAAATATCCCTGTTTCTGCGTGAGCCTTCAGGCTCGCCGGTAACAGGAGTTAAGAAGCAGCGGTCTTAAGACCGCTGCTCCTTAACTCGTCCACTGCCTCTGAGGCTGCGGACATCAATCCGCCCGATCGCATACGATCGGGTTGATTGACACCCGCTGCTAGCGGCTGATTGGCCGTGAATCTGCAGGGGGCAGCATTGCACAAGCAGTTCACCAGAACTTCTTGTGCAATGTTAAACACGCTGTCGGCCTTCAGCGATGTCTGGCGGTCATGATCCGCTACAGTGTATCATGTGAGCCAGACATTGATAAATTGGCCCCTATATCTCTGCTGTCTCTAACGGAACAATAAACAATAATTAAATTGCTGAACACATTGTCTAGAATGCTTTGAGTTATTTTGTAGCCCCCTCTAAGAAATCCACTTCTTTTTTGTTATATATTTTAGGCCCACGTATAAGTATTTATCATATATATATATTATATATATATATTACACGTGCTATCCTATACTGTCTAACACTTTATAATTTGCAGGTTTTTATAAAGTTATTACTCTTACTTCAAGATCCATAAGTATTCTTTACCCTGCATCTAACTGATAAAATAATTGATGGTATTTCATCCATAGTTCTATAATAATTGTCTAAAGGAAGGTCCAAAAGTGGCCTCATGATAGGGAGGAGGATATCTCAGTGGTATAGTAAAAAGAGGTCTACATCCCCTTTTATTTTCGGATTGCTAATTATTTACTTATATTGTTGTTTTGGATTATGCCATTGTTAGGTCATGATACTGTAAGTCATCTTTCTAATGTGTGATAGCAAATATTGCTTGTAGTTGTATTTTTCCAACCTCAATAAAAATATTATTTTAAAAAAAACAACAAACAGTAGGAGTTCTGCAGAGCAGATGACAACATCCTTTAATAATGTTTGCTAATGTTAATGCCTCTGTCCAAACTTCAAGGGGGTAATAAGGGCCTCTTTATAGTTGCCAAGTCTTCTAAAATAGGACCAGTGCTATCAGGTATTTGTCATTATAATGATAATCATCTGACAGATAGACAGACACAGGACCACTTAAATGAAAGAACTGGATTGCTGCTTTTAAATATAGGGTATCATGCCCCACTATAGATTAGAGTGGGCAACAGAGTAGGATACCCCACTCCTCAGATTTTATTCTATATGCTTAAGGCTAATGGCTGTTGACATTATGATCACCAAAATACCCACCAAAGCATCTTATCCTTCATCTGAAAGAGGGGCATCTCCTCTTCAAAAATGATTCACTTTTCTCCATTTAATGGATATATAGGCCCCTAGTTATCAAGCCGTCAACCTCAAATACGCTGGAATTCCGCAGCGTATTTGAGGCGAGGCTGATTCACCTAAGTTATCAAGCCCTACAGACCGGCAAAAGTAGAATCTGGTGACGTAAGCATCGATCCGCCGGACTCAGTCCGACACAGATCGATTCTTACATCACTCCAGATGTTCCGAACGCAAGTTCGGCACAATCTGACTACTTTTGGGAGTTATCAAAATCCCAGCAGGTACGCTCGGCACTTTTACGGCCCAGCGTACCTGGTTTTCAAACCGCCGCCCTGGAAGTGGCGGATCCCATAGGAATCAATGGGAGTCAGACCATAGCGAAAGTTCAAGTTCGCTGCTGTCTGACATCCCATTCATTCCTATGGGAAGTGTGTACACCTAACACCCTAGCATGTACCCCGAGTCTAAGCACCCCTAATCTGCCCCCCCTACACTGCCGCCACCTATATTAAACATTTTAACCCATAAACCGCCGCTCCCGGACCCTGCCGCCACCTACATAATACCTATTAATCCCTATCCTGCCCCCCTATACCGCCGCCACCACTAATAAATGTATTAACCCCTATCCTGCCGCTATCGGACCCCGCCGCAATGAAATAAATAGTTTAACCCCTAAACCGCCGCTCCCTGACCCCGCAGCCACCTATATTATACTTATTAACCCCTAATCTGCCCCCCCTACACCGTCGCCACCTATAATATTTTTATTTACCCCTATCCTGCCCCCCCTATACCGCCGCAACCTATAATAAAATTATTAACCCCTAAAGCTAAGTCTAACCCTAACACCCCCCTAAATTAAATCTAATTTAAATCTAGCGAAATAAATTAACTCTTATTAACTAAATTAATCCTATTTAAAACTAAATACTTACCTTTAAAATAAACCCTAATATAGCTACAATATAAATAATAATTACATTGTAGCTATCTTAGGATTTATTTTTATTTTGCAGGCAACTTTCAATTTATTTTAACTAGGTACAATAGCTATTAAATAGTTATTAACTATTTAATAGCTACCTAGCTAAAATAAAGAGAAATTTACCTGTAAAATAGAATCTAACCTAAGTTACAATTTCTCTTTATTTTAGCTAGGTAGCTATTAAATAGTTAATAACTATTTAATAGCTATTGTACCTAGTTAAAATAAATTGAAATTTGCCTGTAAAATAAAAATAAATCCTAAGATAGCTACAATATAATTATTATTTATATTGTAGCTATATTAGGGTTTATTTTAAAGATAAGTATTTAGTTTTAAATAGGATTAATTTAGTTAATAAGAGAAATAATATTTAGATTTATTTAATTAATATTTAAGTTAGGGGGGTGTTAGGGTTATTGTTAGACTTAGGTTTAGGGGTTAATAATTTTATTACAGTGGCGGCGGTGTAGGGGGGGCAGGATAGGGGTTAATAAATTTATTATAGGTAGCGACGGTGTAGGGGGGGCAGATTAGGGGTCAATAAGTTTAATATAGGTTGCGGCGGGGTCCGGGAGCGGCGGTTTATGGGTTAAACTATTTATTTAGTTGCGGCGAGGTCCGGGATCCGCAGATAGGGGTTAATAACTTTATTATAGGTGGCGGCAGGATAGGGGTTACTAGGTATAATGTAGGTGGCGGCGGTGTCCGGGAGCAGCGGTTTAGGGGTTAATACATTTATAAGAGTTGCGGCGGGGTCTTGGAGCGGCGGTTTAGGGGTTAATAACTTTATTTAGTTGTGGAGGGCTCCGGGGGCGCCGGTATAGGGGGTAGAACAGTATAGTTTAGTGTGGGTGCTTAGTGACAGGCTAGCAATAAAGCTGTCAAAAAGCCGAAGAGCAGCGAGATCAGATGAGTGATAACTATCACAGTCCGCTGCTCATCGCCCTGTGCTTGGTGCGCAGCTTTTTGACAGATTGTTTGATAACTTAGGCGAAATTTTGCAGGTCTGCGGCGGCGATGGTAGGCGAGCTTAGGCGGGCGTATTGAACCGGCGAAGGCAGGTAAAGTAGACGGCTTGATAACTAGGCCCCATAGTGTGAAGGAAATATTTTGTGTTTCATGTCCCTTTAATCCTAGTAAAGGGTGCAGAAAGCTAATTACAAAGCTAAATGTCAAAGGGTCCCCTGTTCCTCCTTTATTTTTATTTTTTAAACCCTTTATTACCTCTCTCATTGCTCTATGTACAGCACTGGACATATAAAAAGGAACTACCTTACAAATGCAGGGTTGATGGCATATTTGAGCTTTCTAGGTGTTAATGTTAATAGTAATGAATGAGGATTCACAGCATCTCCCAGCACCCCTTGAACTGGCACTGGACAAAGAATCTTGGGCTTCCTTGTAAATGAAATAGTTTTGAAAGATTTGTAATTGTAATTGTGAGGCAGTGTGTGATGACGTTCAGCTTGCAGACCTTGATTAGCACAGGGAATTTGCTGCGTCTAGCTTCTTTCAAATGGCATTGTGGGTAATGTTACATAACTATCAGGTGATGTATACGGAATAAAAGTTCATGGTATGATCCACATCAATAAGAAAATAGTTGGTCCATAATGCTCAGCAACTTAATGTGCTTTTAAAATAAGAAAGAGCAACCTTTTTCTTTTTCAAATAACTTTACTAAATTTTAAACCTCAGTGTTCAGTGTTATTTGAAAAGTAAAGCAAGTAAGGTACTGTGCAAAAGCAGTCAGTAACCACACTTCATCTACAAAAGCAAATCTCTACCATGTGACAGGATTTTTGGTGGTTGTACTTGTTGGTTGGCCCTAAGCCTCATAGCAGAAACACTTCCTACTTAAAGGGACACTAAAGTCAAAATTAAACTTTCATGATTTATTTGATGGACTAAACTTTCATGATTCATTTGATGGAATTTTAAGCATCTTTCTAATTCATTCTTATTATCAATTTTTCTTCAGTCTCTTTGTATCTTTATTTGAAAAAGCAGGAATGTAAGCTTAGGAGCTGGCCCATTTTTGGTTCAGAACCTGGGTTGCACTACCTGATTGGTAGCTAAATATAGCCAACAATCAGCAAGCACTAGTTAGGATGCTTAACAAAAAATGCAAAGAGAATGAAGAAAAATTGATAATAGGAGTAAATTAGAAAGTTGCTTAAAATTGCATGCTCAGCCTCTATCCGAATCATGAAAGAAAATAATTGGGATTAATATCCCTTTAATCAATAGTATATTAGACTGCTATTTCAGGTTTCAGTCTATGCATTAGTCATAATGATCCTCTGCTGTGTATTTATGACATAGGAACACACTAGGGGGCATATTTATCAAGCTCTGTATAGAGCTTGATACCCCGTGTTTCCGGCGAGCGTTCTAAAGACCACTGCTTCATAACCTGTCCGCCTGCTCTGAGGCGGCGGACAGAAATGAACCCGATCGAATACGATCGGGTTGATTGACACCCCCTGCTAGCGGCCGATTGGCCGCAAATCTGCAGGGGGCGGCATTGCACCAGCAGTTCACCAGAAATGCTGGTGCAATGATAAATGCAGACAGTGTATGCTGTCTGCATTTATCGATGTGCAGTGGACATGACCCGCAATATCGGATCATGTCCGCTCGCACCATATTAAATAGGCTCCTTATATGTACAGTATTTGTTTATTTTATTCTTTATATCTTTTTGTATTCAGACTTGGTCACATAAGATTTGTATCCCAAAGCTAAGCAGTTAAAATGAGATTGTGAAATTACTACTACCACTAATAATAATAATAATAATAATAATATACCTGTTCAGTGCTAACTAGTTATCTTTCTTTTTCTCTCTTATAGGTGCTCTCTCATAACCTTTATACTGTTCTGTGTATCCCTCATGACCCTGTAGCTCTAGAAGATCACTTCCGTGATGATGATGACGGTCCTGTATCTAGTCAGGGGTACATGCCGTATCTGAACCAGTACATACTAGACAAGGTAGGAGCAAGACTGTTCTTAATGAATTAAAGGGAAAGATCTGCAAATTAAATAAATGTCATTGTTTTTATGCCCATGATCATAGCATTAAAAAGCACAACACAATTGTCAGAATTACATTACAGAGAAGCAGGCAAATATATAATAAAAGTACTGTATATCGCGAAGTTTTATAATTAAACATTAAGGGCCATATTACGAGTGGAGCGTTAATTGTGCTAGAAGTAAACTTTTTGCTCGCATCAGGTTGCGTTCGTATAAGGAGTTGAAAGTAAAAAGTTATCGCTGTTGCGCTAACCTGACTCGCACAAAAAGCCGAACTTACAGTATCGCGTGCGCGATAACCTGTTCCCCCATAGAAGTCAATGGATCACATATTCTCATGTGCACTAACCCGACATGAAAATATGAATGTTTCACATTCCAATGTTCTTCACATAGAAGATTTTGTTCTATTTATTCATAAATACAGGGAGTGCAGAATTATTAGGCAAATGAGTATTTTGACCACATCATCCTCTTTATGCATGTTGTCTTACTCCAAGCTGTATAGGCTCGAAAGCCTACTACCAATTAAGCATATTAGGTGATGTGCATCTCTGTAATGAGAAGGGTGTGGTCTAATGACATCAACACCCTATATCAGGTGTGCATAATTATTAGGCAACTTCCTTTCCTTTGGCAAAATGGGTCAAAAGAAGGACTTGACAGGCTCAGAAAAGTCAAAAATAGTGAGATATCTTGCAGAGGGATGCGGCACTCTTAAAATTGCAAAGCTTCTGAAGCGTGATCATCGAACAATCAAGCGTTTCATTCAAAATAGTCAACAGGGTCGCAAGAAGCGTGTGGAAAAAACATAATTTATGCTTACCTGATAAATTCCTTTCTTCTGTTGTGTGATCAGTCCACGGGTCATCATTACTTCTGGGATATTATCTGCTCCCCTACAGGAAGTGCAAGAGGATTCACCCAGCAGAGTTGCTATATAGCTCCTCCCCTCTACGTCACCTCCAGTCATTCGACCAAAGACCAACGAGAAAGGAGAAGCCAAGGGTGTAGTGGTGACTGAATTATAATTTAAAAAATATGTACCTGCCTTAAAAAACAGGGCGGGCCGTGGACTGATCACACAACAGAAGAAAGGAATTTATCAGGTAAGCATAAATTATGTTTTCTTCTGTTATGTGTGATCAGTCCACGGGTCATCATTACTTCTGGGATACCAATACCAAAGCAAAAGTACACGGATGACGGGAGGGATAGGCAGGCTCATTATACAGAAGGAACCACTGCCTGAAGAACCTTTCTCCCAAAAATAGCCTCCGAAGAAGCAAAAGTGTCAAATTTGTAAAATTTGGAAAAAGTATGAAGCGAAGACCAAGTTGCAGCCTTGCAAATCTGTTCAACAGAGGCCTCATTCTTAAAGGCCCAAGTGGAAGCCACAGCTCTAGTGGAATGAGCTGTAATTCTTTCAGGAGGCTGCTGTCCAGCAGTCTCATAGGCTAAACGTATTATGCTACGAAGCCAAAAAGAGAGAGAGGTAGCAGAAGCTTTTTGACCTCTCCTCTGTCCAGAATAAACGACAAACAGGGAAGAAGTTTGGCGAAAATCTTTAGTTGCCTGCAAGTAGAACTTGAGGGCACGAACTACATCCAGATTGTGTAGAAGACGTTCCTTCTTTGAAGAAGGATTTGGACACAAGGAAGGAACAACAATCTCTTGATTGATATTCCTGTTAGAGACAACCTTAGGTAAGAACCCAGGTTTAGTACGCAGAACTACCTTGTCTGAGTGAAAGATCAGATAAGGAGAATCACAATGTAGGGCTGATAACTCAGAGACTCTTCGAGCCGAGGAAATAGCCATTAAAAATAGAACTTTCCAAGATAACAATTTTATATCAATGGAATGAAGGGGTTCAAACGGAACACCCTGTAAAACGTTAAGAACTAAGTTTAAACTCCATGGCGGAGCAACAGTTTTAAACACAGGCTTGATCCTAGCTAAAGCCTGACAAAAGGCCTGGATGTCTGAATTTTCTGACAGACGCCTGTGTAACAAGATGGACAGAGCTGAGATCTGTCCCTTTAATGAGCTAGCCGATAAACCCTTTTCTAAACCTTCTTGTAGAAAAGACAATATCCTAGGAATCCTAACCTTACTCCAGGAGTAATCTTTGGATTCACACCAGTATAGGTATTTACGCCATATTTTATGGTAAATCTTTCTGGTAACAGGCTTCCTAGCCTGTATCAGGGTATCAATAACCGACTCAGAAAAACCACGTTTTGATAAAATCAAGCGTTCAATTTCCAAGCAGTCAGCTTCAGAGAAGTTAGACTTTGATGTTTGAATGGACCCTGAATCAGAAGGTCCTGTCTTAGAGGTAGAGACCAAGGCGGACAGGATGACATGTCCACTAGATCTGCATACCAAGTCCTGCGCGGCCATGCAGGCGCTATTAGAATCACTGATGCTCTCTCCTGTTTGATTTTGGCAATCAATCGAGGAAGCAGCGGGAAGGGTGGAAACACATAAGCCATCCTGAAGTTCCAAGGTGCTGTCAAAGCATCTATCAGAACCGCTCCCGGATCCCTGGATCTGGATCCGTAGCGAGGAAGTTTGGCGTTCTGGCGAGACGCCATGAGATCTATCTCTGGTTTGCCCCAACGTCGAAGTATTTGGGCAAAGACCTCCGGATGAAGTTCCCACTCCCCCGGATGAAGAGTCTGGCGACTCAAGAAATCCGCCTCCCAGTTCTCCACTCCCGGGATGTGGATTGCTGACAGGTGGCAAGAGTGAGACTCTGCCCAGCGAATTATCTTTGATACTTCTATCATTGCTAGGGAGCTTCTTGTCCCTCCTTGATGGTTGATGTAAGCTACAGTCGTGATGTTGTCCGACTGAAACCTGATGAACCCCCGAGTCTTTAACTGGGGCCAAGCTAGAAGGGCATTGAGAACTGCTCTCAATTCCAGAATGTTGATTGGCAGGAGACTTTCCTCCTGACTCCATTGTCCCTGAGCCTTCAGAGAATTCCAGACAGCGCCCCAACCTAGAAGGCTGGCGTCTGTTGTTACAATTGTCCAGTCCGGCCTGCTGAACGGCATCCCCCTGGACAGATGTGGTCGAGAAAGCCACCATAGAAGAGAGTTTCTGGTCTCTTGATCCAGATTCAGAGTGGGGGACAAATCTGAGTAATCCCCATTCCACTGACTCAGCATGCACAATTGCAGCGGTCTGAGATGTAGGCGTGCAAAGGGTACTATGTCCATTGCTGCTACCATTAAGCCGATCACCTCCATGCATTGAGCTACTGACGGGAGTTGAATGGAATGAAGGACACGGCATGTATTTAGAAGCTTTGTTAATCTGTCTTCTGTCAGATAAATCTTCATTTCTACAGAATCTATAAGAGTCCCCAAGAATGGAACTCTTGTGAGAGGCAAGAGAGAACTCTTCTTTTCGTTCACTTTCCATCCATGCGACCTTAGAAATGCCAGAACTAACTCTGTATGAGATTTGGCAGTTTGAAAGCTTGAAGCTTGTATCAGAATGTCGTCTAGATACGGAGCTACCGAAATTCCTCGCGGTCTCAGAACCGCTAGAAGGGCACCCAGAACCTTTGTGAAGATTCTTGGAGCCGTAGCCAATCCGAATGGAAGGGCTACAAACTGGTAATGCCTGTCTAAGAAGGCAAACCTTAGATACCGGTAATGATCTTTGTGAATCGGTATGTGAAGGTAAGCATCCTTTAAATCCACTGTGGTCATGTACTGACCCTTTTGGATCATGGGTAAGATTGTCCGAATAGTTTCCATTTTGAACGATGGAACTCTTAGGAATTTGTTTAGGATCTTTAAATCCAAGATTGGCCTGAAAGTTCCCTCTTTTTTGGGAACCACAAACAGGTTTGAGTAAAACCCTTGTCCTTGTTCCGACCGCGGAACCGGATGGATCACTCCCATTAATAATAGATCTTGTACACAGCGTAGAAACGCGTCTTTCTTTATTTGGTTTGATGACAACCTTGACAGATGAAATCTCCCTCTTGGGGGAGATAATTTGAAGTCTAGAAGGTATCCCTGAGATATGATCTCTAGCGCCCAGGGATCCTGGACATCTCTTGCCCAAGCCTGGGCGAAGAGAGAGAGTCTGCCCCCCACTAGATCCGGTCCCGGATCGGGGGCCCTCGGTTCATGCTGTCTTAGGGGCAGCAGCAGGTTTTCTTGCCTGCTTGCCCTTATTCCAGGACTGGTTAGGTTTCCAGCCTTGTCTGTAACGAGCAACAGCTCCTTCCTGTTTTGGTGCAGTGGAAGTTGATGCTGCACCTGCTTTGAAATTCCGAAAGGGACGAAAATTAGACTGTCTAGCCTTAGCTTTGGCTTTGTCTTGAGGTAGAGCGTGGCCCTTACCTCCTGTAATGTCAGCGATAATTTCTTTCAAACCGGGCCCAAATAAAGTTTGCCCCTTGAAAGGTATATTAAGTAATTTGGACTTAGAAGTTACATCAGCCGACCAGGATTTTAGCCACAGCGCCCTACGTGCCTGAATGGCGAATCCTGAATTCTTAGCCGTAAGTTTGGTTAAATGTACTACGGCCTCCGAAATGAATGAATTAGCTAGTTTAAGGACTCTAAGCCTGTCCGTAATGTCGTCCAGCGTAGCGGAACTAAGGTTCTCTTCCAGAGACTCAATCCAAAATGCTGCCGCAGCCGTAATCGGCGCGATGCATGCAAGGGGTTGCAATATAAAACCTTGTTGAACAAACATTTTCTTAAGGTAACCCTCTAATTTTTTATCCATAGGATCTGAAAAAGCACAGCTATCCTCCACCGGGATAGTGGTGCGCTTAGCTAAAGTAGAAACTGCTCCCTCCACCTTAGGGACCGTTTGCCATAAGTCCCGTGTGGTGGCGTCTATTGGAAACATCTTTCTAAATATTGGAGGGGGTGAGAACGGCACACCGGGTCTATCCCACTCCTTAGTAACAATTTCAGTTAATCTCTTAGGTATAGGAAAAACGTCAGTACTCGCCGGTACCGCAAAGTATTTATCCAACCTACACATTTTCTCTGGTATTGCAACAGTGTTACAATCGTTAAGAGCCGCTAAGACCTCCCCTAGTAATACACGGAGGTTTTCCAATTTAAATTTAAAATTTGAAATATCTGAATCCAATCTGCTTGGATCAGAACCGTCACCTACAGAATGAAGCTCTCCGTCCTCATGCTCTGCAAGCTGTGACGCAGTATCAGACATGGCCCTAGAATTATCAGCGCACTCTGTTCTCACCCCAGAGTGATCACGCTTGCCTCTTAGTTCTGGTAACTTAGCCAAAACTTCAGTCATAACAGTAGCCATATCTTGTAATGTTATCTGTAATGGCTGCCCAGATGTACTAGGCGCCATAATATCACGCACCTCCCGGGCGGGAGACGCAGGTACTGACACGTGAGGCGAGTTAGACGGCATAACTCTCCCCTCGCTGTTTGGTGAAATTTGTTCAATTTGTACAGATTGGCTTTTATTTAAAGTAGCATCAATACAGTTAGTACATAAATTTCTATTGGGCTCCACCTTGGCATTGGAACAAATGACACAGGTATCTTCCTCTGAATCAGACATGTTTAAACATGCAACTTGGTTACAATCTTATTTAACAAAAACGTACTGTGCCTCAAAGAAGCACTAAACGATTAAATGACAGTTGAAATAATGAACTGAAAAACAGTTATAGCATCACTCTTTAAAAACAACACAACTTGTTAGCAAAGGTTTGTTCCCATTAGTAAAGTAACACTAATTAAATTTTAAACATAAAAATCACAGAGCAACGTTTTAAAACACAGTCACTACATAAGTCTCACAGCTCTGCTGAGAGAATCTACCTCCCTTCAAAGAAGTTTGAAGACCCCTGAGTTCTGTTAGAGATGAACCGGATCATGCAGAAAATACAAGAGTAACTGACTGGAAATTTTTGATGCGTAGCAAAGAGCGCCAAAAACGGCCCCTCCCCCTCACACACAGCAGTGAGAGAGAAACGAAACTGTCATAATCAAACAAGCAAACTGCCAAGTGGAAAAATAATGCCCAAATATTTATTCACTCAGTACCTCAGAAATGCAAACGATTCTACATTCCAGCAAAAACGTTTAACATGAATTAAATACCTATTAAAAGGTTTAATGTACTTTTACAGAGTAATTCCGGTGAAATACCATCCCCAGAATACTGAAGTGTAGAGTATACATACATGTCATTATAACGGTATGGCAGGATTTTCTCATCAATTCCATTCAGAAAATAAAAACTGCTACATACCTCAATGCAGATTCAACTGCCCGCTGTCCCCTGATCTGAAGCTTTTACCTCCCTCAGATGGCCGAGAAACAGCAATATGATCTTAACTACTCCGGTTAAAATCATAAGAAAAACTCTGGTAGATTCTTCTTCAAACTCTGCCAGAGAAGTAATAACACGCTCCGGTGCTATTGTAAAATAACAAACTTTTGATTGAAGTTATAAAAACTAAGTATAATCACCATAGTCCTCTCACACCTCCTATCTAGTCTTTGGGTGCAAGAGAATGACTGGAGGTGACGTAGAGGGGAGGAGCTATATAGCAACTCTGCTGGGTGAATCCTCTTGCACTTCCTGTAGGGGAGCAGATAATATCCCAGAAGTAATGATGACCCGTGGACTGATCACACATAACAGAAGAAACCAAGGCGCAAAATAACTGCCCATGAACTGAGAAAAGTCAAGCGTGCAGCTGCCAAGATGCCACTTGCCACCAGTTTGGCCATATTTCAGAGCTGCAACATCACTGGAGTGCCCAAAAGCACAAGGTGTGCAATACTCAGAGACATGGCCAAGGTAAGAAAGGCTGAAAGACGACCACCACTGAACAAGACACACAAGTGGTACAGGAAGAAGTCTGCATCCTTCAAGAAAAACATGATTTTCATGCAGGACAATGCTCCATCACAAGCGTCCAAGTACTCCACAGCGTGGCTGGCAAGAAAGGGTATAAAAGAAGAAAATCTAATGACATGGCCTCCTTGTTCACCTGATCTGAACCCCATTGAGAACCTGTGGTCCATCATCAAATGTGAGATTTACAAGGAGGGAAAACAGTACACCTCTCTGAACAGTGTCTGGGAGGCTGTGGTTGCTGCTGCACGCAATGTTGATGGTGAACAGATCAAAACACTGACAGAATCCATGGATGGCAGGCTTTTGAGTGTCCTTGCAAAGAAAGGTGGCTATATTGGTCACTGATTTGTTTTTGTTTTGTTTTTGAATGTCAGAAATGTATATTTGTGAATGTTGAGATGTTATGTTGGTTTCACTGGTAAAAATAAATAATTGAAATGGGTATATATTTGTTTTTTGTTAAGTTGCCTAATAATTATGCACAGTAATAGTCACCTGCACACACAGATATCCCCCTAAAATAGCTATAACTAAAAACAAACTAAAAACTACTTCCAAAAATATTCAGCTTTGATATTAATGAGTTTTTTGGGTTCATTGAGAACATGGTTGTTGTTCAATAATAAAATTAATCCTCAAAAATACAACTTGCCTAATAATTCTGCACTCCCTGTAAATATTTATATATATATATCTGATGGTATTTTGCTACAATATATATCTTTAACTATATATATGATTATATATAGGTATATATATATATATATATATATATATATATATATATATATATTTATATATATATACATACAGGAACAAAGGATGCACTCTCAGGTCTTTTTCAAATCAAGTATATGATACTTTATTGTGTAACGTTTTCGGGGATCTAGTCCCCTTCGTCAGTATATATATATATATATATATATATATATATATATATATATATATATATATAGGAAAATCTATTTACAAATACTTTGAACATATTCTGCTATATACAGAACATTGAAATGTGAAATATTTACAGTAAATACACAATATAACATTTTATTAAAAATGAATATTGCATAAATATGTTTTTACATGGTTTCTTCTACTTAACTGCAAAGGGCTCCAATGCACTTATAAATATATATGTGTTTATATTTGTATTATTATACATGTCTGTAAATACATATGTGCACATATAAATACATAAATACACATGTACACACACACATATATATATATATATACATATACAGTCATGGCCAAACATATTGGCACCCCTCCATTTCTGTCAGATAATGCACCACTTTGCTTAGAAAATTAATGCAATTACAAATGTTTAGGCATTCTCATGTTTATTTATTTTGTTTGTATTGGCATGACACAAAAAAAGTGGAGAAAAAAAGCCAAATCTGACACATTCCATACAAAACTCCAAAAATGGACTGGACAAAATTATTGGCACCCTCAATTTAATATTTGGTAGCATACTCCTTGGAAAAAATAACTGAAATCAATCGCTTTCTGTAACCATCAATGAGTATCTTACACAGCTCTACTGGAATTTTGGACCACTCTTCTTTTGCCAACTGCTCCACGTCTCTCAGATTGGAAGGGTTCCTTTTCCTAACTGCTGTTTTGAGATCTCTCCACAGGTGCTCTATGGGATTGAGATCTGGACTCATTGCTGGCCAGTTCAGTACTCTCCAGCG